>NC_053428.1:22462219-22732025 GCF_007990345.1 Gossypium hirsutum | reverse complement strand
AAAAGGACCTTATTGATTTAACATGGATAATTTTGAGAAATAATAGAATGTTTTGAAGTTTGAGGATCAATTAAAATGAGGATTATAGTTTAGGGACGTATGGTGCAATTAATCTTCTATTAAATTTAAACCAATAACTTCACACAAAGAAAGCAACCCTGAAAAAAGTGTGACATGAATTTGTAACAATTGTTGCAGGAAAGGGAAAAAGAAAAGGCATTACTGAAACACGAAAGATGTAAATCAAACAAATTGCAGCAATGATTGTGAACCTGCAATGATAATTAAGAGCAAGGCAAGACTTTAAGCCGCAGAAAGCCTGGATCTTTTCTTGCCTAAACATTGGGTTCTGACTTTTTTTTGTTTTCCTTAGGCTGAGCAAGATGCGGTTTAATTTAATTGAGGTGAATCATCCATTAGAATTCAGAATGAGACCAGAGTACTTCTAAATTGGGTATCAATTATCCATAAACTATATATTTTGATGTATAAGAGCAATTAGATTTCATATCAGATCAATAATAATACAACAGTTTCAGTTAAAATTACAAGTCTTTGCATTACTCTTACTCCATTCTCAATCACTAATTCCATTCCAACTCCACAATTATAATAACTTGTGAAATAAAGTAATTCAAAAGGGGTCTTCTAGGAGCCAAAATTAGAACAGAGAAGATGAAAAAAAAAAAAAAGCAAATCTTTTGATTGATGATTAGTATATATTTATGTGTGATGATCTGGTTCAGAGTGGGCACACAAAATCACCACTTGACTCTACATCTTCAAGATCTTCATCGCCATCTAAATCATCATCAAGATCCATGCTCCCTCCCAGGAAAATTCCCCGCCCTTGGGGACCTCAGTGGTTTTCATGGCCTCTCGTATTATAGACTGTGCACTTCCAAGCTTTGGGAAGGGTTGTTCACATCATGGCTCTCCCAGTTTCCCCCTTCCTTCAGTTCCATAGGCAAGTTCTTTAAGAACCATGGGTGGCTTTTAATCTCTGTTATACTTATTCTCTGCACCAACAAGAGAGAACAAGATCAATACAAACAATCCTAACAAAGATTGGATGAATATTGGCAGCAATTGGATTAAATGATACCTTTCCAGGATTTTCCACAAATATCCGAGACAGAAGATGCTTGCAGTCCATAGAAACTCGGATATAATCGGGGATTGAGTAGTGGACAGTCAGTATTCTCTGCCATCACCAAATAATCAAGTTAGGGAAGCCTCAAACACATTTGCAGGTTCAATTATGTCCAGTTTTGAGAGAAAGTGAAGGTCAAGGTTTTGTAGAAGCACAAGCACTCACCCCAATTGTCTTTCTAAAGTTTTTTGGATCATCAGGATCTTCAAAAGGATATGCCCCTACTAGCATCACATATAAGGTCACCCCACATGACCAAACATCTGCAATCTAGTTATGGAGGATTAGATATAGATTATGTTACTTAGATCAACAAGTCCGAATATGTAACGAAGGATATTATTACCTCCATACCATTGGACAAATACCAGAGTGGGAACAATGACTACAAAAATGAATAAATACAACATGCTAAGGAAAGAAAACCTGGTATGAACCAATACACACATTAAAGAAAAGGTAATGGACCAGCAATTGTATTGCCAAAACAAAAGAAGATAATATAACTAGAAAACCTAAAAATGTTATACGAATTCCGATAATGAACTGTTGCAATGGAATGTCACTGTAAGTGTTGACACCGATGTGTTTATTTTTTTGTTTCCAAAGCTTTTCATGCATTGAAAACTGTCGGACAGACAATCAAGAACATGAAGGATCGAGAAATAACTATTATTTAACATCTAGTTGTCCACTTTTTCATTGTACCTCATCCTCACCCGAATCGACCAGCATTGCAAATGCGGTCAAAGAGTCTCCCCCTGCAGATACTCCATGACTATGGCTAGATGAGTAGGTTAGACGAACCTGTTAAGGCCAACAGACAACAATTTGGAAGTTGTTAAAATCTTCTGCTTATCATACTCTCAGTTTCCTGCTTCAGGGAGACAAGTATTTTGCTAATTACCAACACTTAAATAAAGAATAAAGTAATGTTTAAAAAGAATAAATTACATAAACATTATTGTCTCTTTCACATTTTTTTTGTTGTTTCCATAATGGGAAAGAAGGGTGGTAAAAAACATCAAGCCTAAAACTATCATAATGGAACGTTGATCATAGCTCATCTAGACAGGGTACAAGACAAGGACGCTGACAAATAAGGAACATGGAATATAGGATACCCTAAACCCACTCTTTGAACTAACATATTGGATCCAATGATCTATGGTTCATGATTCCCTTTGCACATGTTCATCATCTACAACAAAAAACAGGAAAAACCAAAACCCTTTATCCACAATCCATGAATGATATCTGGTCAACATGACAGAGAATCCAATTAAAAACTACGGGAAAAGAAAGAAACCGGAAAGATTCACAGACAGTATGGAGATAATAACCTTCTGCCTCTCTCAATGAACTTAACAGCAAGAGCTCTTGTCCATTTATCTCTAACAGTTTAGCTACACCAAAGTTCCCTGACCCGATATCTTTCAAGATTTCATAACGCTCCATAGTGTCGAATCTTTTTTTTTATATTGAAAACAACAGTATATAACATAAGAACTCCGTCCAAATTGACGCTTTGTTTGAAGTTCAACAGGTTTTATGAACCCCAAGTTGTGGCTTAGAATGACAACCATCATCATCATCGTATCATAAAAAGCTGCAGAGGGTTAAACCTTGTAAGGCCTGTGTGTTTGACTGCAGATAAGCAACATATAGATAAAAAGCACGTGGAACGAATGGTGGAGATTCGATTTAATTGGACAGAAAAAGAATCTAAGGTGAAAGTTCCCTCACAGTGTCGTGTCCGATGGTGTGAAAGGCTACAAAAATTCTTCTCCTACAAAAGAAGAAAAAGACTAATTGATCACTAGCGGCTACTACACGCCAAATCAGGGCGGTAACATTCGCTCCATGTTACTGCTTATAGCTTACGCCTGTTTTACTGCTCTTATAAGTGTTGAATTCAGTTGTGAGATTTTTACATTTCTGATGATATTAGGATGGTATAGGGTAAAACCCTGGAAGCTGGTGCGCTGTGGCTGGAAATTGTGCTATTGAGCAAACAATGACGTGCAAGGTAAGCGAAAAACAAGGGAAAGCACTGATTTAGCATTTTTGTTCTATACTTCATTCAAGATTGTTTCTTATTTATTCAAGAATTGGTTTGTTCAATAATATGAACCGTTTTGGATAATTTCAGCCATTTTGTTTTGTTGGGTTTTCAGGTAGTTGGAAATATAATTTCTATCTTCGTTTTTTTCTTTTTAACCCTCTCTATTTACTTATTTTTTTTAAATCTGGTTTTTTTTTTCTGAGATCATAATATGTGATGTATAGATGGAGATAAAACTACATCAGTATGACATCAGTCGTGACCAATAATGACTTGGAAATTTGGAATCCGCAAGTCCAGTCATAATGGTGCTGAGAAATTTTTTTTCCAATTTTCACCCGGCCTCATTCAAATTCATGGGACTAAAAACCATGGTTCTTTGCTTGTACTGTTGTACGATTTTCAGCGAGGTATCTCGCTCTATTTTCACATAAAGCTAATCTACCACGATTGATATCGTCTACCAGAATTTTCGGCTCCTAACTTGAAATGTTTGTATGTAGGATGTATAAGTGCTTCAGCATAACTTATCTCAATTTTAAAAGTCATTTTTTCATTGTAATTTATGCTTTTCATTTTAATCGATAGTTTGGGCAGGATCCAAAATGTAATTATAGAAGCTGTGGCGAAAATGGGAACTGAATAGATGATTTTTCAGTTTGATGGGTTCGCCCATTATGAGATGCTGGGGTATGTTGTACATGTATACTTCTTTTACAATACTAAACAAAAAGGTTACAGATATACATATATTGAGAATTCTTGTAGATCCAGTTAGCAAAGATCATCATCTGGTACATCAAGTGGAGGACCAAGGTAAGGTGCCCCCTTAACAACCAAGTCACATGGCAGTTTTACTTCTCTTTCCTCAAGCCAAGCATAACCTGGGGATATCGAACATAAACTCGGATGCAATCGATGACATCAAGAAGAGAAATTATAGTATAAATTGAATTCGATGATTTACCAGGAAGAGAAGGGATGGGGAAGTCTAAGAAGTAGGTGGAGGGCCTGCCCAAGTCATCGGAGTAGGGCGGAGATAAGACATCCAAGATAGCACAAGGGTCAGGCTGTGAATGAGTGGATGTTTCCACCGCTCCTTGGGAACAAGACCGATGGTTCACATGGTGCATTGAAGATGCCATCTATTGCTGTGCCTGCTAATCCATCTGCACCGTAGCCACACATGTTTAGTAGTATATTCATAACATCAGCATACCTTTTTTGAACTGATTGAGGTTTCTTATAACTTTTCAATCATTCAACTCTTACTTGTTCTGGGGCTACAAGTCTCCCCACGAACCCAATCGTAGGCTTTGATGCAAACTGAACCATAAAGAAGTTTGCTTAGAACCGTCATCCCGGGATGATCATGTAGAGGAAATGTCCTCCTGGCTGGAAGGCAAAAATTCCCATCTGCACAACAGATTTAACTGATGATTTTAATCTATACAGTTGCATCTACATATAAGTATGTGCATGAAATATGAATAAACAAACAAACAGGGTGTAGCAGTACTCACTGAAATTGGTCACATTCATAGATGTGAATGTAAGTTATTTCAGAAACTCCTTGCCCAGAAATCAACCCATTGCTGTTCATGACCTCGCCTGAACCTGGAGATCCATCCAACCTAAATTCGTCTATGCCAACATCCACAGCTTCAAACGTATCTGCTTGTTTGAAAATGTGTACCCATTAGTCATATCTACCAAACAAACCAACAACATTGTATAAAACCAGACACAAAGTTAAGGAAGTGATTCAGTACTTAAGATGTTTTTGAGGCATTGAATTTGTTGGAAATTTGGAAGCTCTTCCTGGGAAAATACATAATTACAGGCATCATATAGCATTTGTATCTTGCTTTTCTCCATTTTACAGTCCATGTGGAAACTTTTACCTTTCACATCTGTCACGAATATATATATATTAAGAGACCGCCCAGAGAACATTAATAACGTTAAACAAAACCAGGGGGCTTATTTTGACTTTTTTAAAATCAGACAGTGGGCTTTTCTTTCTTCTTTTTGGAACTTTTCAAAGAACAATCAACTTGCACACACAATATTTTGCCCCATGATTATAAATAAAGGATATACAGTTACCAGTTTAGTAATGACATTGTTCAATTTTCTTTTACTAATAATTATATATATATTTGTTTAAAGTTATGTTTAATGTAATAAATTTATTCGATGTGATATTAATATTAGATGAATTTGATTTATACGGAAAAGAAAAATTAGCTTAGCATTTATGGTTTGATGAATTGAGAAATTAAATACTGAAATAATAAATATTAAGAAATTAAGTATTGAAAACTTTATTATTGGATTTAAGATATAAATTTTATTTTATATATTACTTAAAATTGACATTGGAATATAACTAGATTGTTCGATAAATATAGATTTTAAATTATAAAAATTTTATTCTATATTTTATCCTTAATTTTTAAACATTTCATTTTGTTCTAACAAAAAATTAAATTTGAAAGTAAAATTTTTATGGGATAATATAATATTAAATATAAAGTTTATAGGATAATATATTATTAAAATAAATAAAATTAAATTAAATTAATTAAAAATATTCTCCGTTGAATGATAAGTAGTTCTTATTTACTTATTAAATTTCACATTTTTTTATAAAAAAAATTATCGAATTATTTTAATTTTGTATTATCAAACATATATAAAAAATTAAATCAATCAAAATTAATTTTGTCAATGATTTATCAAATAGGCCATAATTGGATGCAATTTACTAGGAGAAAATATAAAAACTCCCTTATCAAAAATTAAAAAAAAACTCTAATTATTTTAATAAATTTATAGATTTAAAAACAAATGGGATACTAAAAACCTACCCACTAATAATAAATAACTAGATGTAAAAATAACCATTCACCTTTATTTAAAAACAAACAATCATGTGTATTTTTTTAACTTTATTCTTTAAGTTGTTATCTGTTTTTTTATACAATATTTAGAATTATTTATGATCTCTCATCAACTTTTAAAGTAAGAAGAAATGTGTTTCAATGTTGTACTGACAAAAATACCGATGTCAATCAAACTAAAATTCAATCAACAAAAACAATCATATTATTTTATAAACATAATTATAATTATTTTTGTTAAACATTATTATTAAAAAATGTTTTTTTCTCATGTGGGATGAGTTTTAGATATTTTAATATTAATTCCCCACCTCAAACGAAATTAGAAGGATTTGAAGCAAATCATTACCAAAAATAATATTTCTAGAATGAAAGAAAGAAAAAGCCTCTAACATACATACGGGCTGGCCCCCATAAGATTCCATTTCCACCTGTTTTTGCGCCGTAAAGAATACAGTCCACATGGCTCAAACAGGAGTGCTAGGATTGCAATATCTTTTTAACTTTTTTGTGGACTCATTAAATAGATTTACAGCATCCAAGAGATGCCTCCAAAGGTTTAAAACCATTGCCTTTGTTTTTCCTGTCTATTGATATTGGCAGTTGCCACTATTAAAATGTTAATTTGGAGATATTTTTTTTTTATCATTTCAATGCTTTCTTTTAGATTAATCAATGGTTAAATGGAATCTCGTAAGTTTATTTCTTTACTCTTTTTCACAAATAACAAAATGGTGTTTTAGAAGCAACTGCCACTTGAATATTACACAAAACGTCCTTCACTGAAAATAGTATTATTTTTAGTTAAAGAAAAAAAAACATAGCATAAATTAAGATAATGTTGGATGCATAGAGATATTCACTGTATCAGCCTTAACAACATTAAGCATAAAATCAGGGACATCAATATAAATAGCCTACCAAACATTAGAGTTCATAAAAGGTCAGTTCCTAAGAAAACTATACCTACTTCCTTTTCTAGCAAAAGTGTCAGTATATCAGTTTCTTTTTTAGAAAATATGAAGAATTCAACTATTTAAAAATGTTTCCGTCTAGTAATCATCAATAATACAATCAACTACTCCTAAGAAATTTAATAATAACAGTTGCATCAATTTCAATAATTAGATGAGAAATGTTAGGATTTTTTATTTAAATAATCTAAATAATTTAATTAAGTATTAAAATAACCCATTTTTTAATTAAACATCAAAATGACCTGAAATCTACCGTAAAAGTTGGTGGAGACAAATTATATGACGCCACTAACTTGCCACGTCAACAGAGAGCATAAAAAAATTAATTTTTTGATGTAGCCATGTAAAATGGTGCTATCTATATAAATACCATTGAAATACTGTAAGTTCTGAAAAAATTAGAGACTTAAAAATAATTTTTTATTTTCTGGTGGAGTCAACTTAAATGGCGCCACACCACACCTGACACCCTTCTTTCGCTTTTTTTTTTCACTTTTTTTTTAACTTTTGTCTTTTTCTTTATTTTTTTTTCTTTTTTTTAAGTTTTATATTTTTTCTTATTTTATTTTGTTTATTTATTTTTTGTTATTAATTTTAAAATATTTGAAATGTTTTATAATATATATTTTTTAAAATTTTAAATATTATTTTTAAATTATTTTTTAAATTTTGAATATTATTTTTTAAAATTATGTCTTATAAATTTTAAAAATATATTTTTGAAATTAATTTTTCTAAATTTTAAATTTTAAATATATTATATTTCTAAATTTTAAATTTTAAAAATATATTATTTTTCTAAATTTTTGAAATTATGATTTTAATTATTTTTAAAGATATTTAAACCTTTTTAAAATAAATTTTATAAAAATTTTATTTAAAAATTTTAAATTTTTAAATATTATTAAAATAATATTTAAAATTTAAAAATAATATTTAAAATTAAAAAATAATTTCAAAAAAAATTTATAAGAAATAATTTCAAATATATATTTAAAATTTAAATATATATTTTTGAAATTATTTTATTTTGTTTAAAAATATATTTTTAAAAATATATTTAAAATTTAAAATTTAGAAAAATTAATTTCAAAAATATATTTTTAAATTTTATAAGACATAATTTTAAAAAATAATATTCAAAATTTAAAAATAATTTAAAAATAATATTTAAAATTTTAAAAAATATATATTATAAAACATTTCAAATTTTTTAAAATTAATAACAAAAAATAAATAAAATAAATAAACAAATAAAATAAGAAAAAATATAAAACTTAAAAAAGAAAAAAATAAAGAAATAGACAAAAATTAATAAAAAAGTAATAAAAAAAGTGAAAAAAAGGTGTCAGGTGTGGCCTGGTGGCGCCATTTAAGTTGGCTCCACCAGAAAATGGAAAATTATTTTCATGTCTCTTATTTTTTCAAAACTTGCAGTATTTCCATGGTATTTATATAAGTGACGTCATTTTACGTGGCTCCACTAAAAAATTAATTTTTTTATGCTCCCTGCTGACATGGCAAGTTGGTGGCGCTATATAATTTGGCTCTACCAACTTTTACTGTAGATTTTAGATCATTTTGGTGTTTAATTAATTATTTAGGTTATTTAAATAAAAAAGCCGAAATGTTAACTTCTTTCGTGAGTATTAATCCAACACGAAGGACCCATAATTTGATTACCTTATTTGATGTTGACCCCAAAAAAGGATTGGAATCCACAATCCATTCCCCTCATGATTACAGATTATAGGACAAATACTAATTTGTGACACTCCACAATAATCCGATCATTGAGTCTTAATGCGTGATGTCACATTATATTGTTGAGGCAATTTAAACTATTTCGAATTAATAATCCAAACAATTTGTTATTAATTCATAATCATCACCACACAATCACAATTAAACATATTAACATAACATTACAATGCTAAATGATCTCATATACGGTATTTTAGGGTTAAACGAGGTCAAATATGGAGTTAAAATTTGAATCCAAACTCTTTTGATCAAATTTCAGCATGATATCCCGAGACAAGTATCTCCATGTCTTAAGATAGACTGCATTTTATTTTTAGAATTTTAGCTTTGATATTAGCATGTCTCGAAACAAGACTCCTTAAATCTCAAGACAAGCCTTCCCTATTTTGTTTTCGATGTTATGATGTCTTGAGACAATGGCCTGGTCTTGAAACTTGGAACATAGAAAAACTAATTTAGGTTTGATGTTTACTCATCTCGAGACCATGGCATTCATGTCTCGCGAGCTTGCTATTATTGTCTCAGGACATTTACCCAAAAATACATGAATTGGTCATTTTTGTTCAAAGTATCTCGATACCATCCTATCAAAATGTCAAAAATACAAACGTTCCAACAAGTAGATAATGCCAAAACATTTCCTAAATAATCCTAAAGTTATGTTAAGCTAAAGCACATCCAATTGACTTGTAAAACCACAATCAATAAATTAAAGTCATGGCATTTCATATATCTCATTTCAATACTAATTAATAAATAGTTGAATTAATTAAATACAATTTAAACCAATTAGAGATTCAACCAGTACCAACTCAACAACCATTTTAACATAAATCAACCTAATGCATGCATATTTAACTTGTATAATTGCATTCAACGCCTAAAGGTAAGGACATTTATTCCAACACAACTAACTTAATTAAACTAACTGCTAATTTATACACAACTAGCTATTCAACGAAAGTTACTCCGACAAATCTTTCTATTTATTTATCTATTTATATATCTATCAAAAGATAAGTGGAATCCAAAATCATTCAACCAATCACCAAAGCATACAACTTTATCATATTTATAAAACAAAATGACATAAAAACTTTAAAACACTTCCTAATTCCTTAGGTACATGCCACTAATAAGCAAACGTAAAAAAACATTATAATTGATGGCTAAGCTGAGTATCTACTGCTTGGATGCTAACAAGACCACGAATACACCAAGAACCTAAGTCAGGTCTACGCAGTAGATACAATCATATGCTGAGTATTGAATACTAGATAGTACTAACATAATTTAAATTCAAAAGTAAAAAATTATTAAGCTAGTCAAATATAACAAATACATTAAATTAAAATATTAATAATATCAATATATTATTTCGTTACATCAATTTCAGTATCAAAATTATTTAATAATCATTTTAGCACGATTATCATCACATCTCAAATTCAGAATGACCTTTTATGAGCAAAATCAACTTAGTACTTGATTGCCAAGATCATAATGACATTTTATCAACAAATCAAAATATCATATCACTTTTAGAATCAAAATATTATATCAGATTGGTGATCGAATTGGTTAGACTATTGATTTATATGGTTCAATTAAATGAATCATTAAAAACATAAAAAAAGCGATTCAACTGGTTTGTTTGCCTGTTCAATCAGTTTATATCAGTTCGCAAGTTAATAAGTATGATGCTTCTATTCGGATTGGTATCTTGATAGGCTTCTAGTCCAATTAGCCGGTCCGATTAGATTCAAACAACCATGACTCTAGGTCTTTACACTTCGTACATTTAAAATTTAGTCATCTAACTTTTGTTTTCAAGAATTTAATCTCTGTACCTTATGACTTTAAAAATTAATTTTCAAATTATATGCAACCACATAACGTTTTAATTAAAAAGCTAACGGTATTAACTATTTGAAATAATTTTAAAAAATTATAAAAATATAGAGACCAAACGATATTTGAAATTAAATTATAAAGATTAAATCTCAAAATTAAACAATTTTGGCCTAAAATTGAAATTAAAGTATAAGAATTAAATCTCAAATTTAAGCATATTAAAAGGACTAAAGTTGAAAATTAACCGATCTACAAAATGAAAAAGAAAGAAAAAAAGCTGGTGGTGTGTGCCACGTGTCAGTAAGAGTAAAGGACAGCAATAAAAATTTAAAAGAATTCCATTGCCGGGAATTGAACCCGGGTCTCCTGGGTGAAAGCCAGATATCCTAACCACTGGACGACAATGGATGGTTGTTTGGCGGTTATAACAAATAAAACTAATATTATTGTCTTTAAAATGGACAGAAATTCAGTATGGAACGACATGCTGTTTTGGTTTCCAACCATACAAATCAGATGCTTAATTTCTGAATATCTTAAAACTCATCTAACTTGATTTGATTGAAACAAAAAGACAATTAATAACACAAATCTCCATACTGCCTTAATTATCATATCTAAAACCATCCTTAATTGCTAATAAACTCGGGAAAATAAGCAATGAAAAACAAAATAACACGCAACATTAGTTTACTCGTTGAAACTTTTTAAAGATCATATCTTATTTCTGTTTCTTTATCAGTTAAACTTGTTTATGGTTGAAAGAGGAATAACAAGACAAATTCATGATAATAGAGATTGTAATTAACATTTAACTGAACACAACTTAGGATTGGAGAGGGCTTATCTTGCTATGTTCTAACTCCACCTTAGATTTGAGTTAATTATTTATTTTTTTAAAGGTTATTAACGAGGTTTCATTTGAAGTGTGTTCAGTTCGATTTTTAGACAAAAATTAAATTGAATTAGCCCATTTAATTTTTCACTTCAAATCAAAATCGAAATCATATAGAATAAAAACCAAAATATTTAAACTTGATAATTGCGGTTCGATTCGATAATTTTACTAAATATGGGCTTGGTAAAAAAAATAATATCACCTTCTTTTGGACCCAAAAAAATCTAATATTACAAATTTTTTTATACAACAATCATAATATATGTTCTAGATTCATTTATAAATTAATATCATAATCATCAATAAGACTATTTAAATAAACATATTAAGTTAAGCTATTAAGTTGATAAATAATTTAAAGTTGTTAAAAGGAAAGCTAATACATAAATGATCAGTATACCTATTATTTTTGTGTCATTTTTTTAATTAGTTTAATTAATTATAACTGACTGGTTACAGGTATAATTCATTTAATTCATAACTATCAAGCATATATAGTTGTGAAAAGTTGTTTCTTTTTTAAATGAAATATTATAAAATTTAATAAGCTATTTTCTTAAAATTAAAATTATGCTTATAATTATTATATTTATCTTTTTGCATGATCCTAACTAGTTGTTTATAATAATAATAATAGGGTTAAATGAATTGGTCCATATAGATATATTGAAATATTCTATTTATTATTTTATTAGGACTGTTTGATTCATTTTCAATGTATAAATGTATCTATTGAGAATACATTAAATATAAATAAAAAATAAAAAGTTTACTTATCCAAAAATAAGATACAACGACTTACCTTTCAACTTAATAAAAAACATTTTAACTATTTATTTAATTTTTTATTTTTTTAACCCTTAAACTGTAAAAACCATCGAAAATATCTCATATATTGCCTAAGGTGGCGGTGAAATATTATAAGTCCAAAGAAATGTTTTAATTTTGTGCTTATTAGATAAGTAAGCTGCCTTTGGAATAATATTGACCTCTTGCATAGAGAGTAACTTTTGTTGGTCGCTTATAGCTCTTGTTACGCTTATTTTGTTATATTTGGAATTGCTTAATCATTTTTTTTACTCTAATTTGTTTCATGTCATGGTATTTGTAGAAACCATTTTTATTTTGAAAACGGGGATTGACTTTAAAACGAAAATAGAGTAGTCACCAATCCTTTTTGTTTAGGTGTGATCGGGTCACCTTGTGATCGATCATTTTAATAAAGTATTTCGGTTTATTAAAACAATATTTTTGGTCTATGAAAAACTAGAAAATGGATTCGGGAGTCAGTTACGCGCGAGAAAGGATTAGCACCCTCGCAACGCCCAAAATTGGTACCGTATTGATCAATTTACGTCTTAATGTTGAAGCTTTGAAAAAGATTTTAAAATACAATTCCTTTAAAACGTTTGGATAACTTGAATTGGATATTGAGATTCTCTTGCTTAGAAGAAATAAAATATTACGTCCAGCACGATTGGATACAATATTTCGAACCCTTGACACAAGATCATCTCAGGATTTTCAAAACACATGCACTTAAAACTTTTAAAAGGATATTTGACTATTCGGCCCAAACGGTAAACCGAAACCCAGCACGATTGGGCACGATTTATCGAATTTCCAAATACGAAACATTGCCTCATTTTAATTTGAGAAAACATGGATGGAATTTCAAAAGGATATTTTGTATTTTAGTCGAATGAAAAATCGAAACCCAGCACGATTGGGCACGATCTCTCAAACTTCCAAACACGAAATATTGCCTCGTTTTAAAAGGTTTTTTTTAATGAGGGTGATTATAAAAGCGGTGAAGTACATTTATTCGGTTTATATAAAAAAATGAATTGAACAATTTAAGATGACAAAGTAAATAAGCTCGATCATAAATTAATACACAGAAATCCAAAAGCAAAGTAACTAATATGGAACATGTACATAGTTAATATGTTACACCATTTATCAACAATATTACAAAGGTGCAAATATGTAAATTAAAACACACAAAAAAAACAATAAATAAACGAACAATACATAAAATAAACTATATGTATACAGACAAACAATACATGCAAAACTTGAAAATTAATTATAAAATAAATAAAAATAATTAATGCATAAAATACAAAATATTGATCTATCTAAATTAATAATATACATATAATGAAAAACTTATTATAAATATATGTACAAAAATAATAATATAAAACATTTGAAATAAACAAAAATACATCATAAAATAACTTTAAAAGGCATAAATTATATACATATAGATTTAAAAGGAAATGTATAATCACAAATAGATTTAAAAGAAAATACATAAAATAATATAAAATCAACAATATATATAAATAATAATAATGTGGAACAATTCAAAACTGATGATATAGGAAACATTTACATATATATAAGTGTAAGAAATAATTTTGTAACGAAACAGTATAAATGATATACAAAACAATATATATATACGAATAAATAATATACACAAAATACAAATAGCTTAATATAAATAATATATACAAATAATAATATAATATTTAAAAAATGTTCATAAAAAAGAAAATAAATAAAATAGAATGAAAATATACAAAAGAAAATACAACAAGAAAAAATTAAAATAAGGTGGAATCAATTAACTAAATGTTAAGATAATATGAAAAGGGGGGGAAAGAATGAATGAATTATAAAAAATATAAAAACATGAATTTTAAAAGAACTCAATGGAAATAAAAACAAAATTTAGGGGATAATTTGTAAACAAATAGGATTTCTAAAGCGTAGACAAGGACTAGAATGAAATGTGCCCCAAATAAATTGGGATTTAAAATACAAATATTTCAACTCACAAAAGACAGTATTTAAATGAGGAGCAAATTAAAACGATGCGCAAATCCTTCAAAATAAAAACCGTTATTGAATCGTTGTTTTTTTGTGCTCGTATTCAGCATCTCCTCTCCTTTTCCCCAAAAAAACCTCCTCTCTTTACAATAGTATTGAATGGCTTTTATAGCCAAATTTTACAACTGATTGCCTCTTTCTCTTTTCCTAGGCAAGTGAGGTAATGGGGTTAGTGGAAGGTAGGGTGATGGAGTTAGTAGGGTGATGGAGTTAGTGGTCGGTTTAGTGGTGTGCTAATTGGATGGTTGGTGTTTTGGGCTCTGCTTGTTGGGCCCGAGCAAAATTTGAGCTCTACAGCTGCCCCTCTTTGCTCGTTATCGTGTAACGAGAATAGAGCAAAGACTTCAAATAGGGCCAATTTTGCCCGGTCTTGCGAAATCTTCAACTTATTTGATGTTCCTCTTCTTCAAGTAGTCCTACAGCAACTTCAAGAAGATAACGTTTGTAATTTCAACCTGTTCCACTGCAACTTCAGGAAGATGAGGTCAATGGCTAAAATTTGCTCCATAGACGATACATGGAGATAAGATCTGTACTTTTCAGTCTGCTTCTTGCAACTTCAGGAAGATAAGACCTATATCTTCAACCTGCTCTCTTGCTACCTCAAACAGATAAGGCTGGTGGCTAAAATCTACTTCATAGCCAATACATGGAGTAAGATCTGTAATTTTTAGTCTGCTTCCTGCAACTTCAGGAAGATAAGACTTGCTGTCTTTAGTCTGCTCCACTGCAACTTCAAGGAGATAAGACTTGTTATTTTCTATCTGCTCCATAGCCAATACATGGAGATAAGATCTGTAAATTTTCAGTCTGCTTCCTGCAACTTCAGGAAGATAAGACTAGTGGCTAAAATCTGCTCCATAGCCGATAGATGGAGATAAGACTCGTCATTTCTAATCTGCTCCATAGCCGATACATGGAAATAAGATCTGTAACTTTCAGTCTGCTTCCTATAAGACTTGCTATCTTCAGTCTGCTCCACTGCAACTTCAGGGAGATAAGACTTGTCATTTTCAATCTGCTCCATAGCCGATACATGGAGATAAGATCTGTAAATTTTCAGTCTGCTTACTGCAACTTCAGGAAGATAAGACTAGTGGCTAAAATCTGCTCCATAGCCGATACATGGAGATAAGATCTGTAATTTTCAGTCTACTTCTTGCAACTTCAAGAAGATAAGACTTGCTATCTTCAATCTGCTCCATTGCAACTTCAGGGAGATAAGACTTGTCATTTTCGATCAATTCCGCTGCAACTTTAGGGAGATAAGATTTAACTTTACCAATGTTACTACACTGTCCTTTGGGATATGTCCTGTAAACTCGGTTTCATGTATCTATGCTTATGCCAAATAATTAAGATACTATGATCGAAATAAACCAAATGCTCCTAACTAAATGTGATGCTTATATCAAATAATTAGGATGCTATGATCGAAATGAATCAAATACTCCTAACTAGATGTGTTATGAATGATATGAATGTAGAAATGTTATGAGAATGATTCCACCTTTTTTAAAAAAAAACTTAAAGTGTCATCACTCATTATTCATCGAGTTTTATCACTATCGTATTATGCTGCCTTCTTGCTCTGCTAGCATTTTCCAACAGAAGACCCATAAAAAAACATATTCTTCTCAGTTGGTTTGCCCCATTGCAACTTTAGGGTCCATTTCACTGTACCTTCTGGGACATAAAGTTTGTATTTTCCACTGCAACTCCAGGGGAATAATCATTTGATTTTTGCTATCCATCCTGCTGCAACTCAGAGGTATAAGATTTGCATCATCTTCAATCAATTTGATCTACTACACCAATCCCTGGGTGTAATAAACAGATGTATATGCCTGATATCTACATGAATACAGAATACCATTTTTCTTTTTTCGAGAATAATCCAATTGCTCGTTCTTTTCCGGGATTATAAAACCAATGTAATTTCATTTTTGCTCAACCAATGTCTTTGACAGAAAACCTAAGGAGATAATTTCAATTTGGTCTTAAATATTTTCAACCCTTAAGCTTGATAAGTTTTAAACAATAGTCCCGTTTCTGGTTTTTGTATTATTTAGAAGTTTCCAGAGTAATATGCGAAACTCCTTTTATGAAAGTATTATTAGTCCACTAATCATTATTTCAATGCAAAATACTTGAAAAAGATCATAATAACGGACCAGAAATATAGCTCGAAGCAAGTAAGTTAACCAATGATAGCAAATGCAATTAAGAAGGAAATTTATTGGGATGTATCTTGAAAAGAATAAGATAATGAAAGATATCAAATCCAAAATAGGTAAAATAGAAAACTAGGTGCCCTAGATATCGCAGGTTGAGCTTCTCTAAACCAACTTCTTGAGGACCACTTTGAGCTCAATCTGTATTTAGGGGATCCAGAGCATTTTTTCGATGCCCCCAGACGTAGCATACTTCTTTATTGTTAATTTAGGCATAGCAAGACTACTGTATACCTTACTTTGATCCAAATTTGAGCCGCCCTTTTTGGGTTTTCAACTCAAATCCCCTTTGGCCTCAATGCGCCCTTTGCGGGTTTTCGCCTTGGCCTCTCCTGTCTCTTTTTATTATTATTATTTTGTTTTTCCCTTTTTTTGAAACTGCTAATTGTGACTAAATCTGAATTCACCAGATTGGGCAGGTTCTTGCCATCCGTCTCGGTCAATATCAGTGCTTTTCTAGTAAGGCTTTCTTTACTACATAAGGTCCTTCCTAATTTGGAATCCACTTTCCTCTGAAGTCCTTTTGTATAGAAATTTTCAATGCCAGGTCCCCCTCGTGGAATTCTCTAGAACGAACCTTTCTATAGTAAACTTGCATCCTTCATTTTTGGTACGTTTTGACCATGACGGGTAACTTTCAACCTCTTTTTTTAAATTAAGTTCATTGAATCCTTCTGCTTCATCTAACTTTTGACTCAACCGAAGCTTGGAGAGAAGGAATCTCGATTTCAATACTGTTTTTATCTCATAAGCCAACGAGCAATGTGTTGCCCTAACGAGTCCTGGTCGACGTTCGATAAGCATAGAGGGTAAATTGTAACTTCTTTATGCCAATCTTTACAAGTTTTGGTCACCTTTCACTATAACCTTTGTTTTTTTGGGTTTGATGACTTTGTAACATTGGCACATGAAGTGACCTTCACCCTCCTCTTAAAGTAATTGACGAATGCCAAGATGAATCGATGTATATTAGTTGAGAATGACCTGATAACATCCATGCCCTACATAGAGAAAGTCTGTGAAAAAATAAAATGAGGCACATGAATTTTGTCTCACTAAATAGCTAATGCAATCCCCTTCCATGGTGGATTAACAGTATCCAAACCTCATGATTAGTGTGGCTACTGTGAAGCTATTAACATATGTCTGTCTGACACTGTATAGATATATTTATCGTCCACAGGTTTTAATATCTCAGGTATATCTTGACATGATCACGCGAAAACCTCTTTGATTTCTTGGAATAACTCAATGACGATTCGCTTTGTCTTCATGGTAATGCAGGCACCGATCTTTACCTCTTGCTTATAATGTCCACTGACCCTTTGTAGAGTAGGATCTGTTTTTCATCATGTTCTACAATCCTTAACAAATCAGAGGATAAGCTACAATCTCTGTCATCTTCAAAGTCCTGAAATCCACTTAAACACATATCTTACCCCAAAATGGAATCAGTTACAGTATTGCTCCTGTTGTTGATATCTAGGGACCTATTGTAGGTACAAAGGCATATTTCCAAAGAATAAATGATTCTAAGGATGATTATTTTTATGATATGATCATGGATGAAGAACAAAAAAATATTTAGAAGACAGTCCAAAGAACAAAAGAATGTATATTATGAAATGGAAAAAATGAAAAAATATTTGCTCGACAAGATGCATTTTATTGAAATAAAAAATTCTGGACACAAGCCTATGTCACAAAAGGATTCTTATTGCCTTTAGGCTTAAAGCAACAAGCGTGTTTTGAATATTATTCTAGATTAGCTCTAAAAATATAAAGATCTATTCCACAGTCCCGTTGTTCAAAATATTCCCAAGTATGCAAGGATATGGAAACCTCTATTTCCCAATTCTCTCTTCACATATGTCATTCAGATTCCCTGATATTCATTCCTCTTTTGACTTGTTCAAGGTATCGCAACCCTTTTGCCCCCTCTTTCAAATATCGCATTTACTCCATTTTCAGAGTGATTGAGGAGTCGTCAAACTTCATAATTCCCATGTTGATGAGCTTTTCGACTACTCTTTTGAAGGAGGTGCAGTTCTCTATTGAGTGTCCCGCAATGCCCGCATGATATTCACATTGGGCACTTGCATCAGACCACTTGGGGTACAGGGGTTGCAATGGTTTTAAGTAGAACGGGGATACAACGTGCGCATCGAATAGACTTTTGTACAGCTTCCGGTATGTTATTAGAATTGGAGTGAACTGGAGCTTCTCCGTGCTTTGTTTTGTACTAGGCTCCTGACTTGACTAAACTTGCTAGCCCGTGACTGTCATTTTTGGTTGATTAATTGTGATTGGTTTTACATGAATTATGCTCACATTGCCGACCTCATTTTCTCTCTTCTTCAGGGCTGACCTCCTAGCACTCTCCTCAGCCTTTATCTTTCCGCACCTTATCGCATTCTCTATCATTTCACCGGACATAACTATGTCCGTGAAACTCTTTGTTGCGCTTTCCAGCATGTGATTAATGAAATGTGTTTTCAAAGTAGTAATGAAAAGCATGGTTGCCTCCTTTTCCAAGAGCGGCGGTTGAACTTGCATAGCGACTTCTCTCCATCTCTGGGCATATTGCCTGAAACTTTCATTTGACTTCTTCTCCATGTTCTGTAATGTGATCCGATCAGGCGCTATGTCCATCACATGGTCATACTACTTCATGAAGGTCTGTGCTAGGTCCCTTCACGATTTAATTTGGATGCGACTTAGCTGATTGTACCATTTGGCTGCAGCTCCGCTCAGACTATCCTGGAAACAGTGAACTAGCAACTGATCATTATTGACATGACCAGGCATCCTCCGACAAAACATCGTGATGTGGGCCTCAGGGCAGTTGGTTCTGTTGTATTTCTTAAACTCCGGTATTTTGAACTTCGGAGGGAGTACTAGATCTGGAACCAAACTTAACTTTTTAGCATCCATACCACATTGATAATCTGCGCTTTTTAGTACCTTAAATTTCTCCCCCAGCCATTTGTATCAGAGTTCCAGCTGCTCTGGGAGTTCTCTTTTCGTCTTCCCTACCTCTGTCATCTCATCAAAATTGATGACCGAAGGATTTACACGATCGTCTTCGGGTTTAGAACAAAATCCCATCGGGAAATTTATTGCTGCTGAAATACTAGCATGATACTGGGGTTTGATATTGACAGACACTCTTTGTGGTGGTACTAGGGTATTCACTGGGGTGAAACTTAGAGGGTAAGCAAGGATCTTGCTATCGCCCTCTAGGTTGACCATAGGGCTCTTCCCTTCTCCTGGCCCTCCGAGCAACAACTGAGTTAGCTGATTCATCATGTCCTTCTGCGATTCTTGCATCTGGTCTTTCATATCCTGCTGAATCTTGGCCAGTTACTCTTGTATCTGTGCTTGCAGCTGCTCCTATATTTCTCTCTACATTTGTTTCAATTTTTCCAGCCTTTGATCCATAACTTTGGTTTTTCTCCGTGTGTAGTAATGATGTTTCAGGGTAACTATAACACGATTTCTAATTAATTAGGGTTTTTTTGTGAAGTTTGATGCACATGATGCAATGCAATGCAAATGCATGGAATGAATGCAAAAGAAAGTAAGGTGTTGATTCTGAATTCAATTTTATTAGAACAACTTTTCTAGAAAACAAATTCCTTTACATAAAACGGATTACATATGCGGCCTTGTGTTCATGTTTCAGGCGAAGACGTCGATTTTTTTCTTTGTAGAAGTCAAATCTCGCAAGCTTCCAATAGATGCCCCTGCTAACTCCTTTTTGCTTGATTCGGGTCGCGACTTATTACTCACTTATCCTCGCGATGCTTGTTAGCTTTTTTAAGAAAGTCGAAATGTGACTGCTCTCGAATAATCTTTATTGACTTAAATCTTCGGCAAAGTTTTGTCTTCCTCCACAAACTATCAGCCTTCTTTCGTTGGACCATTTCCAGACGACCGTATTACAATCCACTTTATCAAGAAATCCGTTTTCTCATGACAAACTATTCTATTTAGCAATCGAATTTGAATCAACACCTTATTTCTGTGATGATGTAATACAATGCAGTCATAAACAAAATAAAAACAAAACACGTTAGTACAGAATAAATAAACAACAAATAAAGCACCTATTCGGGTGACCACTAAATTTGGGCATGGTTTTTCCTAAGGTAGACTTTCAAGGTTCACTATATGTGGCTCAGTTCTAGAGAAAGGGTATCTGAACCAGCAGATTCCTCAACCCTCACCCATTATAGGCTCATGCGGATCGAGGTCGGTTCAGGGGAATACATTTCCCTATGGCCATACGGAGGTGAAAACCTCACGAAGACATAGGTACGGATGTATCCCAGAAGTAGTCCACTAACCCATGCGGAGGTGAAAACCTCACGAAGGCATAGCTTCTCATTCCCACTTAAAAGGTGTAACCACAACGGTCATGCGATATGCAATGCGAGGGGACATAAAAACTCAGAACTCAAAAATATGAATAACATGATGAAAACCATAAAACCCACGAGATGCAATAAAAGGATCGTATGTTAAAAACTAAATTTTAAATTTTCAACAAAAGGACAGAAAATGATCAATTTTACAGCTTGACTCTCTTGTGGTCCCTAGTGGAGTCGCCAAGCTGTCGAAACCATTTTTATTTTGAAAACGGGGATCGACTTTAAAACGAAAATAGAGTCGCCACCAATCTTTTTTGTTTAGGTGTGATCGGGTCACCTTGTGATCGATCATTTTAATAAAGTATTTCGGTTTATTAAAACAATATTTTTGGTCTACGAAAAACTAGAAAATGGATTCGAGAGTCAGTTACGGGCGAGGAAGGATTAGCACCCTCGCAACGCCCAAAATTGGTACCGTATTGATCAATTTACGTCCTAATGTTGAAGCTTTGAAAAAGATTTTAAAATACAGTTCCTTTAAAACGTTTGGATAACTTGAATTGGATATTGAGATTCTCTTGCTTAGAAGAAATAAAATATTACGTCCAGCACGATTGGATACAATATTTCGAACCCTCGACACAAGATCATCTCAGGATTTCCAAAACACATGCACTTAAAACTTTTAAAAATGATATTTGACTATTCGGCCCAAACGGTAAACAGAAACCCAACATGATTGGGCACGATTTATCGAATTTCCAAATACGAAACATTGCCTCATTTTAATTTGAGAAAACATGGATGGAATTTCAAAATGATATTCTGTATTTTAGTCGAATGAAAAATCGAAACCCAGCACGATTGGGCACGATCTCTCAAACTTCCAAACACGAAATATTGCCTCGTTTTAAAAGGTTTTTTTTAATGAGGGTGATTATAAAAGCGGTGAAGTACATTTATTCGGTTTATATAAAAAAATGAATTGAACAATTTAAGATGACAAAGTAAATAAGTTCGATCATAAATCAATACACAGAAATCCAAAAGCAAAGTAACTAATATGGAACATGTACATAGTTAATATGTTACACCATTTATCAACGATATTACAAAGGTGCAGATATGTAAATTAAAACACACAAAAACAAACAATAAACAAACCAACAATACATAAAATAAACTATATGTATACAGACAAACAATACATGCAAAACTTTAAAATTAATTATAAAATAAATAAATATAATTAATGCATAAAATACAAAATATTGATCTATCTAAATTAATAATATACATATAATGAAAAACTTATTATAAATATATGTACAGAAATAATAATATAAAACATTTGAAATAAACAAAAATACATCATAAAATAACTTTAAAAGGCATAAATTATATATATAGATTTAAAAGAAAATACATAAAATTATATAAAATCAACAATATATATATAAAAAATAATAATGTGGAACAATTCAAAGCTAATGATATAGGAAACATTTACATATATATAAGTGTAAGAAATAATTTTGTAACGAAACAGTATAAATGATATACAAAACAATATATATACGAATAAATAATATACACAAAATACAAATAGCTTAATATAAATAATATATATAAAAATAATAATACAATATTTAAAAAATGTTCATAAAAAAGAAAATAGAATAAAATAGAATAAAATAGAATGAAAATATACAAAAGAAAATACAACAAGAAAAAATTAAAATAAGGTGGAATCAATTAACTAAATGTTAAGATAATATGAAAAGGGGGGAAAGAATGAATGAATTATAAGAATATAAAAACATGAATTTTAAAAGAACTCAATGGAAATAAAAACAAAATTAAGGGGATAATTTGTAAACAAATAGAATTTCTAAAGCGTAGACAAGGACTAGAATGAAATGTGCCCCAAATAAATTGGGATTTAAAATACAAATATTCCAACTCACAAAAGACAGTATTTAAATGAGGAGCAAATTAAAACGATGCGCAAATCCTTCAAAATAAAAACCGTTATTGAATCATTATTTTTTTGTGCTCGTATTTAGCATCTTCTCTCCTTTTCCCCAAAAAAACCTCCTCTCTTTACAATAGTGTTGAATGGCTTTTATAGCCAAATTTTATAACTGAATGCCTCTTTCTCTTTTCCTAGACAAGTGAGGTAATGGGGTTAGTGGAAGGTAGGGTGATGAAGTTAGTAGGGTGATGGAGTTAGTGGTCGGTTTAGTGGTGTACTAATTGGATAGTTGGTGGTTTAGGCTCTGCTTGTTGGGCCCAGGCAAAATTTGGGCTCTAGAGTATTTAATGGTAATATATTTTGTTTGTTGGTCTGCCGCAAGCCGCAACTGGGCTTGATTCGGTGCTTACTTTGCTTCATATACCGCTGCTGCCATGTCTCTTTAATTACTGCCCCCTTTAGTGCCCCCAATATTAAAGGGATATTAGCAAGTTTTTTTTATTTCTCTTAATTTGTCCTTGTTTAATCAGTTTGCTGGCACTTTGCATTGTTTTGTCGCTCCAAAGTATTGCTATGTTGCCTGGATCCAATAATTGCCATTTAATCTAGGCCGCTATTTTGCTGCCATTTACCAAAAATTCCTGCTAAATTAGGTAATTCCTCACTTGTAAATCAAGCTGCTATTGGTCACTGTTTGATGTTACAAAACTGCTGCACTTTGTTGTACAAATCAGCCTTGGATTTCCGAGTGAACATGTTCAAAAATCTGCTGCTATTTGGCTTAAATCTTCCCACCCATCAGTCTTAATTTAATGCCGCTTTACCATCTCATTGTACCATTCAAATTGTTGTGAATTGTCATTCCACATGGAGCTAATTGCTCCACCGTTTGCCTCAAAAATCCAAAAATAGTGGGTGATTGCTCCTTCATGACTTGTTTCCATTAGCCTCAAATACTGTTGCATAGCTGGTCTAAGTTGAAGCGATTAAGGCCATTGTTGCACCAACCAAAATGCTTCCTTTGCCACGCCAATTCTTGGCACAAGCTACTGCGTTTTTGCTTTTCAATTGGCTACTGTGTGCTTGCCGACCAGCAGTTATTGCTAAAATTTTTCCTTCATCATTAGCGTTCAATTAGCTCTCCAAATCACTACTGCTAACTGTCGTCCATCTTGACACTAATTTGCTGCACCCGTGCTAACATCCTTTGCGGACCATTGGCTTCAATTTGCTGCAGTCTTGTTAATTTTTCTTGCTACTTACTACTTGATTTAAGGTTAGTGTATGTGTTTGAAATTGACATACTTATTGATTGTGTTATTAAGCTTTGTTTGGTTCGATCAAGTAAGAAATTAGATGTATTAATTTAGAATAAGATTAATACATTTAGTTAAAGTCTAAATTGATTAATATTTTGATTAAAATTTGATTTAGTGGCTCCGTGGACTAAAGTACTTTGTCATGTTCGTTTGATTTGTTTCTCTTAATTAGTTAATTCGGTATAAAATAATTTCAGTTAATCCGACGGTCCGGATTTGTTCATCATCGGCCCTTCTTCTTCAACGCAATCATCGCCTCCCACTTCTCCCACCCCCTCAAAACTCCCTCCCGAAATCTCAGATCTAATATTTTTTAAAACCTACCATCTCTTTCGCTATCTGCCTTTTCCCTTTCTCTCTATCTGATTCCTATCGACAATGGCCGCCGCCGCCACTTCTTCACCCCGCGAGGAAAATGTCTACATGGCGAAACTCGCCGAGCAAGCCGAACGCTACGAGGAAATGGTTGAGTTCATGGAGAAAGTCTCTGCCTCCGCCGACAACGAGGAGCTCACCGTCGAGGAAAGGAACCTCCTCTCCGTCGCTTACAAGAATGTTATCGGCGCTCGCCGTGCTTCCTGGCGCATCATTTCCTCCATTGAGCAGAAAGAGGAGAGCCGTGGTAACGATGACCACGTCGCTACGATCCGTGATTACCGGGCCAAGATCGAGTCCGAGCTTACTTCGATCTGTAACGGGATCTTGAAGCTCCTTGACACTAGGCTTGTCCCCTCGGCTTCCTCTGGAGATTCCAAGGTCTTCTATCTTAAGATGAAGGGAGATTACCACAGGTACTTGGCCGAGTTCAAGACTGGAGCTGAACGGAAGGAAGCTGCTGAGAGTACTCTCACTGCCTACAAATCTGCTCAGGTTTTTTTTCTTGAACATCAGTTTGGTTTCTTTTCCTATATTTCTTTCTTTTTTTTTTCTTCTGTTTTAACTTTTTGTGTTTATTAGGACATTGCCAACGCCGAGTTGGCTCCTACTCACCCTATTCGACTTGGACTGGCACTCAATTTCTCTGTTTTCTACTATGAGATTCTCAATTCTCCCGATCGCGCTTGCAATCTCGCCAAACAGGTTGATCACCGATATCTTTTTCCCCCCTAAATAAAAGTAACTTGTTCATAAATCTAGATTTGCCAACGTGTTTGCTGTTTTTTTCTTCGGCCAGGCATTTGATGAAGCGATAGCTGAGTTGGATACTCTAGGCGAGGAATCGTACAAAGACAGCACCCTCATCATGCAACTCCTCCGTGACAATCTCACTCTCTGGACCTCCGACATGCAGGTAAATTGATTTCGCCTACGAAGATAAAGAAATCCCTTATTTTCCTATAAATAAACCCATACTAATTTCATTACAAAATTAATTAGGATGACGGGGCTGATGATATTAAAGAAGCACCGAAGCGTGACGAGCAGGAGCAACAACAAAAGCCAGAGCAGTAGTGAGGGTCAGCCGGGCTCTTACTTTCAATTATATAATTTGCCAATTTAGGGTTTCAATTCAAAACGAAACTTCTACCGATTTGATGTGTTTTTGATAGAAGAAGATTTGGTGCTACTTAGGCAATTCTTGCCTTTGTTTTAACTCGATCGTCCATGTACTCAGTTTTTTGCTTCTTTTCTTTTTTTAAATTTTATTTTAGCTTCTTTGTGCCCCTGAATGCTCTCTACTATCTGCTCTGAGCATATATCTGCTTTTATTCTTCACATTGTGGAATGGAAATGAATGATTTGGAAGTCACAATGGGAAATTGGGAATTTACTGCTCATTTACTGGGTCTGGCGTTGCCTTTTTCTTCTTTTCAAAAATTACAATTTGTGGGGTCGGTCAAGTACTGAAAAGGAGTCGTGGAACACTCGATGCCTGCTTCGCTTGCAATAGTAGCTGTTAGGTCAATTCAATCAATTGGGTGCCTCTTTTTATGAATCATGATAGCTGTTTGCCACGTCTTTTAGCTTATCTCCAAATGAGAGATTTCTTTTACTAATCGAATTAGTCTTTGTGGATGAGTTAATGCAAATTGATTTATATATTTAATTTTAAAGATAATCTAAAATATTAGAAAAACATTATGAGGATAAGGTAGTAAGCTTTCTACTCATTTATGTTAGACTTGGCCTTTGTGGCTGTACAAATTATCACATCTCTTCGCAGCTCATTCAATAGTTGGATCAGCATGATTATTAACACAAATCACAATTTTCTTTTTCCTTCCAAATTTTGAAGGAGCTAATGAACGAAAATTTTAGGGTGAGCTTCACTCGAGGTTTAGAATTTATCAATCTTTTTAGGACTATTAGAATTGATTTTTACCAAAATATTTAAAGATATATCTTTGTGTAAGTACCAAATATTTTAAAAGGGCTGAGCTATGAATATTTTAGATATTGACATGCAATTTGCTAAATCTGAAGCATCAAATCATTCGACAGCATTTCATAAAATAAAAAAAATCCTACGACAGCAGACTCTACTATCAGCTATAATTTAACTTTGTTCAATGGAAGGGATAATATATCCTATAACATTATGAAAGTTACAATTTAGGAAATAATCTAATTTGTCATAATTTATAATAAATTGATGTGTATATATTTTAATTCTTAAAAAATCTTTTATAATTTCAATTTAAAACCTTAAGGAAAACTATCTAATATGACATTAAATCCTTATTAAACATGTATAATTTAAATTTGGTAATAAATATTTTAGACATCATAACATAATATTATTTACCATATTGAATGCCTCAAATTTGCAACTACATGAGGAAGAAATCATGGTATAATTTTTTTTAGTAAATATTTTGATGAATATCTTTTCTAACATAATTTAAATATCTTTGATGAGTAAAAAAATAAAAATAAAACAATATATGGCAAGTATTAAATATATTAAATCTTAGGTTTCACTTTTAACCCTGTATAAATAACTAAAATATACTTTCGCATGTGCCCACAATTATTTTAATATTTTATTTTTAAATCCAACTATTTTAATTATATAATTTTTAGTTCCTTTTTGGTCTTCAAATAACTTACCATATAAAAATAATATATTAATTTTCTTAAATTAAAATATATAAATATTAATTAATACCAATTCTTTTATAAACTTGGTCAAGTTAATAAATTAACTTTTAAATGAAAGTTAAACATTTAATATAAGAAATAAAAATATTTTCATATAAAAAGTTTGTCAATTGATGTACAATCGAATTAGGATTTTTTTTTTAAAATAAAAAAAATAAAAAATGGATATATGGAATTTTAATGTAATCATATATGAAAAAATAATTATTAATGGATGTTTTGTTTCTAAAATTTATTTTTTAGAAACTTTCTCTTATAAATTAATTTGAAAACACCTTCTAACTAAGTTTTAATCAAACATATCTTAAAATTAAATTGTTAAATGCAAATTTAAATACAATCAACTCCTTAATTTCGTTGTTGTAGATTCTAAGGAAAACTACATATTTTAGAAACCCTAAATTCTTTATTAAGGGGTTTAAAATTTTGTGTTTAAATAGAACATGAGTTATTTCCATTTTAAATTTTTTGCTTTTTAATTTAATCTCTTTTTCTATATTCTAATTTATTCACCTTAATCCTAAATGTAATTTTGACTTTTTTTATTTAAGTCTCAACTTGGGTGTGATTTTTGTAACATTATTAATATTAATTTTATCTTTTTCTTTTTCATATTTTTATCCCATTTTTATTTTGTATGATTACTAATTTACAATTTTTTTTAAAAATTTTCGTAACATTAAAAATTTTTAACTTAAAATTCATTAAAAACTTTAAATATATATATTTACGGAAAAAAACTAGTTTAAAATAAATTAACAAAAACTGGAGGGTTTTTTTACCCAATTGGGTTAAAAAAAATTTTAAAATATCAAAATAGGGTGTCAGATACATTATTTACGGAAATGGATTGTTTTTTTGGGTCGAGCCTACCTGACATGCGCGACCCATTTTTTTAATAATATAATTTTTTTAAAATATTATTATTTTATTATATTTTAATAATTTTTAAATTTTTAAAATTCAGTCGGGTCAAAACCGAGTCGAGCCAGACCCGGAGGCGCGACCATTAGCGCCTGCTGCAGGGGCGCGACTTCCCTGTAGCCCGCCACGTGTCCCTGCCCCCCCACCCCCCATCCCTGCACCCTCCCATGCCACCTGCAAAGAGAGAAAAGAAAAAAAAATTATTAAGTTTAATAATTATTTAGGGTTTTTTACTAAAATAAATTTTTAAAAAAATTATTTATCAAATAGGTTGTCAGCTCAATTATATACGAAAATTGAGTGTTTTTTTCATTCGCGCCTATCTGACAGGCGCAAATGATTATTTTATATTAATTTTTTTAAATAAAATATTATTTTTTTATTTTAGGGTTAGTATGACTCGCATATAAATACGAATACAGGTTGCACCTACTTAAGAGGCGCGACTAATCGAGCCTTTCTCAGAGGCGCAAATGAATATGGTTGTGGTGGGGCCCACACGTGCTTAACTTTTCCCCTATATATACTCCCGAAAATCAAATGGTTCATATACCACAAAATTTAGCATACGAAAGTTGAACGGAAAGAAGAAGATAGGGAGAAGAAAAAAAAGAAAGGAGAAGAAAACAATGAGGAGGATAAGGTATTTTAGTATTTTTTTTTGTAAATAGAATGTAAAGTTTTGTTAGTAATTTTATTGTTTGAAAGTTATTTTGTTAGGTTATTAATTTTGTTAGCTTATGAATGAAAATTTTTGCATTAAAAATTTTATGTATTTTTTTCTATTCGAAACTGTTTTGAAAATTTTGAAAATTTTTTTAACAGATCTAGTATTGAAGATGGAGAACCAATTTTTCGTATGTGTTTTTTTCGATGGAGAAATTTTACCAACAACCGTGGGATGTATATTTGAATGTCGCAAACAAGTAGCAATGAGATTTAGTAAAAATATCTCGTTTGATGATATGAAGGAAAAAATTAGTGAAAAAATTTATAAACGTTGTGGGAGAAGGATGTCGAAACTTTTCTACAAGTTTCCAGTTTCGACGGATCCCATAAAATTCACCGAAATAGAAGTCGTAGATGATGAAGACGTGGAGACAATGGTTGCTCTTTATTGTGGGACTCAAAGCAACCAAAATGCACCGATTCAGTTATTTGCTGAGTTAGCTGGTATAGAGGCAACTGAAGATCCCACTTCATTAGGTGAAGAAGATAGAGCTCAAGAGCCGTGTATGGTGGTTCCGATATCGTACGTTGATAGCCAATCAACTATACACGGGATCGACATTGATCTTAATGCTGCAGCCGAGACTGATATGGTTGGTGATGATGTATACCATAGTAGTGATCCTTCTGATCATGAAGTCGATAGTGAGAGTGATCCCGACGTAGACGAGGTCCCGGATGATATTGACGACGAAGGCGTTAATGATGATAGAAACGTTAACGCATCTTCAGTCGGGAACCAGATTCGTCGTATTGCGATACACAATAATCCTGGGGTACACATGTCTCGGATAGACCCCGATGCGGCGCACGCAGCTGAGTTTCCGAAGTACCCTGAAATACTACCTGCTCACCGGATAGCTGTATATTCTGATTCTGAGGAGTTGTTCGTAGGCCAAAGATTCGAAAGTAAGGAAGAATGTGTTTTTGCCATTAAGCGGTATGCATGAATATATCAGTAGACTATAAAGTTGTAACGTCTAAACCGACATTATACATTGGAGAGTGTTGGAGGTCAGCGGAAGGCTGCAATTGGCGGATACGAGCTGCATTTATCCAGAAGTGGCAGATGTGGGAGATACGAAAATTTGTTGGGCCTCACACATGTACTTCAACACGTATAACAGAAGATCATCGAAAACTTGATTCCAAAACTATCTGTACGTGCATCATGCTAATGGTGAAAGACATGCCTACCATTAAAATTTCAGTACTAATTGCCGAAATGCAGGCACGATTCCAGTATCGAGTATCATACCGAAAGGCATGGATAGCTAAACAAATGGCAATGGAACAATTGTATGGAGATTTCGATGCATCGTACAATGAGTTACAGGGATGGATAGCTGCTATGAGGGAGTACGTGCCAGGGATTGTCATTGAGTTGCAGACACGACCTTATTACGGGCCAGATGACCAACTACAATCGGGAAAAAGAATTTTTCATCGAATTTTCTGGACGTTTGATTCATGTGTGTGCGCATTTCCCAACTGTAAGCCGTTTGTGTAAGTAGATGGGACCTGGCTATATGAAAAATATACACAGATCCTACTTCTTGCGATTGCTCAAGACAGCAACAGGAACGTGCTTCCGATAGCATTTGCCATCATCGATAAGGAGAACATGGAATCGTGGGAATTCTTTCTTACCAACCTATGGAGGTATGTTATTAGTAACGATAATATTTGCATCATCTGTGATAGAGGGAAAGGATTAATTGCTGCCATTAAGCGTTCTGGTATGCCATGGAGATCCGTTTACTGCATCCGGCACATCGCGGCTAACTTCCAGCGAGATTATAAGAATGTAGACTGGAAGAGACAAGTTGGGAGAATGGGTAAAGGATTACCTTATCTTTTCAATATAAGTTTTAATGTTTTAAGGCAGTGTTGTAACTTATCTTTTCTTAATACATAAGCAGCGTACGAGTTAGAGCCACACATTTTTCGCCAAAGAATTACTCGACTTGAGAGCGACATGGAGGGTCAAACAAACACATCTTTCCGACAGTGGTTAGGTACTATGGAGCCGTGGCAATGGACTCAAAGTTTTGACGAGGGCTTTCGTTATGGTCAAATGACCACAAACTTGGTGGAGGGGATCAACGCTGTGTTGTTAAAAATACGACATCTTTCAATTTCATCTGTCTTCTCAGCTACATTCTACAGGTTGGCTACCTTAATGCCAAGAATGAGTCAACAACAAGTTAACCAAATGGAGGCGGGACACGTGTTTGTAGAAGATGTCAGGGATGCAATTGCTGCAAACCGTCGAATGGCGAGGTCAATGACTGTAGAAGTATATTCACGACGTAATGAAACGTTTCGAGCTACTGAGACTATCGGTCGTCGACCCGGTATACCACCTAGGTCCTACGGAGTTGATCTTCGTAATAGACGATGCGATTGCAGGAGGTTTCAAACACTTCATTATCCATATGCACATGTTGTAGCAGCTTGTGCTAAAGTCTCACTCAATGTAGAACATTTTATCGATGAAGTGTACACCCTTGCACGCACGTTGCGTGTATGGGAGAACGAGTTCCCCGTGCTTCCTGACCTATCTACTTGGGAGGTACCTCTAACGACCTTCGAGCTTGTTCCAAATAAAGGGTTACGTAGGAACCCGAAAGGTCGTCCACAATCATCCAGAATTCGTAACGAAATGGACATTAGGGAGAAATCCGACGGAAAGCTTGTGGCGTATGCAGATTAGCCGGTCATAATCGAAGTAAATGCCAGTTCCGAAACTACCATGTTGGACAATCGTCGCAATCGGGTAGAAATTGAGATGTAGTTTCATGACATGTTAAAAGGATTGAATCACAAATTTGTCAACAATTTGTTACAGTTAATCTAATTTGACTTACATAGTTAGTACAAAGTTTATTTATTTAAATAATAAATAAAAAACCATAAAATTGATAAATAAAATGGCAAAAAAGTCATTACATAAATACAAAGTTAACTATTTAAATACGAGTTGTGCCATTAGGCGTTTTGGTGTGCCATGGAGATCCGTTTACTGTATACGGCAAATCGCGGCTAACTTCTATCGAGATTATAAGAACGCAGACTGGAAACGACAAGTTGTGAAAATGGATAAAAAAATAACCTTATCCTTTCAATATATTACAAAACCCCTTAAAATTGATGGTTTGATGGTGTGGTTCTAGGGGTATATCTTTGTGGAGCTCGACGTTCACGTTGTGGGCGACTACGACGATCAACATTCTCTTCGTCCATATGTAGGGGTGTAGAGAATGTCTCAAATGCCACTGATGAACTCGAGCCGGATGGAGTAGAGAACGGTGGTGGATATGAGCTGGGAGGAGTAGAGTACAGATGTGGCAGTGGGCTGAAGATATCAAAATCTCAATAATATGACTGGGCTGAAGAGCCCGAGAAATAGTCATCGGCCCCCAAATCTGGATGATAAGAACTAGTCCCTGAGTGTAAGTCCGACTCTGGCCGCCGCTCTGGGTCCGGCACTGCCTCCGGCTCTGGCTCTGGCTCTGGCTTCGGAGTTGGTGCATGATGCGGATCTAGAAAATATTGCCCAATCCGTGTCGTATGAGGGGGAACTACCATCGACCGCCCACCAAATAAAAATGGTTTCCTATTCTCATAGTACCACTGAAAGTACTGTGTCGAGGGCCGCAGATCCAAACAACGATCCATCGGAGGTTTCCTACCAAACCGGTTGTTCCACATCGTAACATACTCTTCGTGCACATCTCCCCAATCTGCCCAATGCATCCCCCTCCTAGTCATGCCATGAAGCTTTCTAGGCAATCGTACTGGTTGTGTCGGGATATATTGTACACAACCGAACTGTCGGAGTACTCGATCGCCATGATACCACTTCACTGTCTAAAAATGGATAAGGGGTGCGCTAATGCACCATAAGTTTGAGTGGACGTATGCATGCAAGGGAATAACGGCCATAATCTTAGGAACAGAATACGACATCCAAATAACTGCACAGTTAATAACATTTTCATATTAACGTGAATTGAGTGAGATAAAAATAATAAAATTAAATTGATATTGAAAAAACCTACCCCCTCCCCAAAATGATTCTCGATCATCAAACGATATATCGGAACCGTGTATGACCTCCCGATACTCGGATTCGTGCTCCATCTACGGAAACAAATTGTTAGAACAATATAACCCAAAAAATTCAATTAATTGCTATAACGCGTAAAGATTCATCACCTATTAACAAGTGGAAATATATATGGCTGGTGACTAATGGATGCCAAGAATGGCATCCGATAAAGTACCCACGACTGCAGCAGTATAAGGCATCCGCCTATGTCCATCACAGAAGGATCTGTCGTCCGACAAAGTTTGCGGTACAGCGTGGCTAACACTGCAGACCTCCAACTGTATGAAGGCGTGTTATGCAAATTAGACAGTAGCGGTAGGTACATCAAACTGACCTCACTGTCGTGTGAATCCGGCACGAGTACACCTCCTATAAAGTGCATAATGTAACCTCGAGCGGCCTGCATAACCTCCAATTCAGTGGCAGTATTGGGCAAATGCACAAAATTGGCCTTTAGCCATGAAAACCGCAATGTGGCAAATTTCCCCTCACTTGGGGAGCGTCCAAGTAACTCGTAGCAAAGGCGAGCCGGCCTCGAGATCGAACTTACGCCCGTGACCATGTTCCCGTCGATGGGGAGCCCCAGCTGTACTGCAACGTCCTCTAAAGTTATGGTGCACTCCCCGCACGGCAAATGAAATGTGTGCGTCTCCAGACGCCATCGCTCGACTAAAGCAGAAATTAAATCATATCGCAGATCAAAAGTCCGGATCAATGCTACTGATCCGAACCCCGCTAACTCTAAGAACGATATTACGCATTCATCCGGCTGAAACCCTACATTATAAATACAACCCCTCAATACGCGGTACTCGACCTGACATTATTATATTTACGAAATGGTTAATACAATATAATTTCATTCAACAAATAATGTAACTATCAAATAAAATTTTCATTACCATCTCATTAATGTTACTCGATATGTGACCCTTATTTTCATTATCAATCAACGAACCCATTTGCTGTAAATCTGCAATTAAAATTATCAAATAAGTAAAAATTATAAATTTACATTATATCAAAATTACATTAAAATTTCTTACTCTCTTCAGAATTATTTAATTTTATTTCTTACTCTCTTTAGATCGTTTATTCAACATCTTTCCATATTCAAAGTAACTTATTTCTCATATACTCACTTTCAACTAGTCAATTATGCATCTATTCAACCGCAAAGTACTACATTACTTCCAATCATAAAGCCAAATGCATTTTAACATATCATTTATATTAATGTGTTTAATTCTTTAATATATATTATTTCTCTTGTTATATGTTTTATACAAGTTAAAATATAAGCATAATTTATTAATAGTCTATTTTACTCTTAAAAATATTTTATTTTTTCCTTAAGTTTTGATTAAATTTTTATAAAATTTAAAAGAATTATTTTTTTAACACTTTACATAGGTAAATTTAATTAATTTTAAAAGTTTGAAATTAAATTAAATTATAATTTAAGAATATTTGAAAAGATTAACTCTCAAGTTTATACATTTTACATAGGTATAAATTTTTATTTTATTTTTTAGAATGTATTAGTCACTATATTTCTCACTTTTTGTTAACAATGAAGTGAATGCTAGTAAAGTTTTTTTAAATAAAATACAAAAAATATTGATTCCAAGTAAATCCGGAAATGGACAATAATTGGCAAAATATTAATTTTTTTTATATATTTATTTAAAAGGGAGGCTGCCATCAAGCTATCAAAATCGAGCATCAATGGCAAAATAATGGGGTTTTTTACCCAACTAGGTTAAAAAAAATTAAAACACCAAAATAGGATGTTAGATAAAAGTAAAAAAAAATCATGGACTTGAAAATTCAACAAAAAAAGTTTAAATTAAAAAACAAATAAAGCAAGACTTGACAAGTAGTATTAAAAACAAAAACAAAAATTAGCAACTAATAAACTATATTCAAGCACAATAATTACATAACACTCTTAAATTACTAATATTTTACTTTTTTTAAAAATGTACTTTTTTTTTAATTTTAAAATAATTACAAACACTAAAAATTATCACATAACACTAAACTACTAACATTTTAATCTTAAAATAATTATAAAAAAATTACTAACATTTTTTTCTTCTTTCTTATTTCTCCTCCTTCTCCTTCTTCTTTTTCTTCTTCTTCTTCTTCTTTTCTCTCTTTGCTGCTGCATTCACAAAATTGGGGGACCGGTGCTTATATGGTCCCCCATTACAAAATTTAATTTTTTTCTCTCTGTCTCTACAGGTGGGATGGGGGGTGGGGGGGGGGGCAGGGACACATGGCGGGCTGCAGGGAAGTCGCGCCCCTGTAGCAGGCGCGAATGGTCACGCCTCCTGGTCTGGCTCAACCCGGTTTTGACCCGACTGAATTTTAAAAATTTAAAAATTATTAAAATATAATAAAATAATAATATTTAAAAAAAATTATATTATTAAAAAAATGGGTCGCGCCTGTCAGGTAGGCTCGACCCAAAAAAATAACCCATTTCCGTAAATAATGTATCTGACACCCTATTTTGGTATTTTAAAATTTTTTTTAACCCAATTGGGTAAAAAACTCAAAACTGGAAATGGCGGTCGACTGGTATAATTGGGCTCGCTTTTGAAACCCTACGTTGAGCCCATCGCGCCTCTTCCTTTTTTAGGTAAACTACAATTAATATTATTAAATTATTAGTTAATTTTTATTTTAATTACTTAACTTACAAAAATTACAAAATAATTGTTAAACTATTCAAAAGGTTTTTTTAATTCATCAGATTATCGGGTTGTTAAAATTTTATTTTTAAGAAAAAGTACATCTAGTGAACTCCAAGCAAAAATTCGACGATCGGTACAGTAAATCAACACCTATTGACAATTAAAAGAACATACCTTGGACAGGGGCGAATCTAGGGTGCTGGCAAGAGCCCGGTCCCCTTAAAATGAAAATTTTTTCACTTTGGCCCTTTGAATTTTTTAAAATTTTAAATTAATAGAGGTAAAATTTTACCTCCATAAAAATGATAAAATTTTGATTTAATCATTTAAAAATTATATTTTTACTATCGTAAAAATTAAAATTTAATTTCAGCCGCTCTAAAAATTTTTTTTGGCTTTTCCCTTGGCCTCGGATCCAATTCAATCTAATGTTCAATATTCGAGATCGAACAATAAAGCTATTTGAATTTTGATTCGCAAATTTATGATATTCAAAGTTGTTTCATGAAAAAACTGAATTGTATAAAAAAAAAAGAATGAAAACTTTCGATCGGTGTAGACGATACAAAAAAAAGATTATGTAACAACAATTTTAACAATTTAATGACTTAAATAAAAAAATTCAAAAATTTTAAAAACTATTTTATAACTTTAAAAGTGAAATAAACAGAACATCAATTAATTTGTTGGTTGAAGACGAGTTTGGCATTATGCATCATTGATGAAGAAAAGGAATCATACATAATAGGGGCTCATATTTATGACAGCAAAATTGCCCAACTTGCGGCATAAATTATGGTCATAAGCTCGCAAATAATGTAAATAGCCTTTTCAATAACTTTTAAAACTATTCATTGCTCTTCTTTTTGTTCATTAATATGATGTATCAAATACAATTCTCCTTTTATCCAACTTCATCTGTTTCTTCCCATTCAATTTCTTTTATTACTTCTATTAATAACTTTTCATTTTTCTTTTATATAGCTTTTTTTTAACCAATAAAAAATTATATATTTGACAAAAGTACTAATCGCATGGTTAATACTGATTCAGTTTAGATTAATTTTGCAATTACAGTACTTCAACCGGACCGAATTGAATTTAACCGGTTCAGCTCATTGTTTTAAATTTTTTAAAATATTTTTTATACATTTTTAATAATTTTCACTGATTTATGTATATTTATTTTAATAAAAAGTAATTATAAATCAACGATAAAAAATTTTATAAATCAAATTAATAATAAATTTTTTATGTTATTTCTTTAAAAAAAAATTATGTTATAAGCGGAAAACTAAACTGAATGAAACAAATGTAAATAATTGAGGCTAACCAAACACTATAATTCCAACTGATATTCGATTTCTCAGAATTATTTATTCTGTAGTAGACGATTAGCACCAAAGGTGAGACTATAATTATTATTCAGAGCAGCCATGGCCCGGTTTCCTAATCCGCCTTTTTATTAGACATAAAACTGCCACGATTCGAAGACAAACTCTACTTTTCCCCATTTATACTCCATTACGAGTTGCATAAGGCACAGGTATTAGCCAAAAAGTTCGCGTTCCCAACTTATTTGTTTCTCTCTTGAAAATCAGGATGGCTACCTCCCTTTGTACTCATGTTCCCGCCCTCTTTCTTCTTCTTCTTCTTCTTGTTTCAGCTCCATGCAATGCAGGTATTCTCAGGACATGCAAGTTCGATGCCATATATCAGCTGGGGGATTCCATATCCGACACCGGAAATCTAATCCGGGAGCACCCTTTCTCTCCTTTTGCTAGGCTTCCTTACGGTGGAACCTTCTTCAAGCATGCAACCGGTAGATGCTCCAATGGCTTACTCATCATCGATTTTCTAGGTAATTTCCTTATTTGTTTCTTTCTTCTTTTTGTGGTTCTCATTTAGTATATGAAACAACCTTAGTATTTTGAAATTTATGCTATGCAAGTACTTAGTATATAGTACCTTTTTTTTATGGTTAAGATCGCAGAGCTAACATGTTTCTTTTATAAACTTTAGCAACGTGAGACCAACTGACAAAATTATTTGGAAAAGTTAGTTTCCAGCTCAATGTGACTGAGCTTTTAAGAAAAAAAAAAGTTTTTAACTTTGAAAAAGGTGACTGAAAAGGTCATGATATTAATAAACCCTTAATTATGTGGCAGTCCAATCATCTTAATTATGTTTGTTTATATAATCATATATGTCTCCTCTTGCCTTTTCAGAACTTTCCATATTATATTTCAATGTAAAACAAAAACTCGTTGTATGGCATATAATAAACGTAATTTCTTTTTGGACAGCTTTATCTGCTGGAATCCCCTTCCTCCAGCCCTATTTAAACAGTAATGCACTATTCACTCGTGGCCGTGGGGTGAATTTCGCGGTTGCTGGCTCCACTGCGTTACCTGTGGAGACTCTAGCTGATAAGGGAGTTGTTGCCCCTGTTACCAATTCTTCTCTTAGCAGGCAGCTTGACTGGATGTTCACCCATTTTAATGGCATATGCCACGATGAGGATGGTTAATTACTAGTCTAGTCCCACAATTACCCTCAATAATTTGCATCAACTGAACAATATATATGATCCTTATATTTTGTCTGATAGATTGTTTGGAGAAGCTTAAAACGGCTCTTTTCATCGTTGGGGAGATTGGAGGGAATGATTATAACTACGCCTTGTTTCAAGGCAAATCCTTTGACCAAGTCAGATCCATGATGCCCTTGGTTATTCAAGCCATAAAGGATGCTGTAACAGTAAGTACTTTACGATAAATCTTGAACTCGTATAGTAATCATTTCAATTTCAATACTATACTCATTAACCACGTTTGTTGTTAATGTGTCACAGAGAGTTGTTGGTTATGGTGCCACTCGAGTGATTGTTCCCGGAAACTTTCCAATAGGCTGCTTCCCGGTCCACCTCACGGTATTCCGGTCCAATGATTCCGATGCCTACGACGGTTTCAATTGCCTCAAGGACTTGAATAACTTGTCAAGCCATCATAACGGCCTTCTCAAACAAGCCATTAAAGAATTGAGAAAAGAACTCCCTCATGCCACCATATTGTATGGCGACTACTACAATGGATACATGAGGCTTTTGAACAAAGCTAAATTTCTTGGTAAGTTCTTTTTTACAATGATAGATGGACATAATATTTGTCTACTTTAGAATTGTTCTGATTTATTAATATATGAATAGGTTTGGATCCAAATTCAACACAAAAAGCTTGTTGTGGGATTGGAGGAGATTACAACATGGAGCTGAACAAAATGTGTGGAGCAGCAGAAGTGGGAGTGTGTAAAATCCAGATGAATATATAAGCTGGGATGGAGTTCATTTGACGCAAAAAGCTTATCAGTTGATATCAGGATGGCTCATTCATGGCGTTTATTGGAAGCTTCGATGCGGGGTTTGAGCATGTCATGCCTTTGTTTTAGTATTTCTGTATAGGCATTGCATATTTTTTGGATGCGGCGTTTGAGCATGTCATGTCTTTGTTTTATTAACTTAAGAATCATATTTTCCATAAATTACTAATTAACATAATAGCAGTAAGCAGTATTTGTATCTTATAACTTATCACATAACATCTTTAAAAACTTAACTATTTAAAAAATATATAATTTTTCTAAAAAACTATTATTCATTTAAACTATATATTTTTTACATACACCTTTAAAACACAATTTTTTGTAATAAAAAATATTCATTTAATTTACATATTTTATATATATTTTTTCTCTCACCTAATAATAGGTGTGAGATGATCATTATCTAATAACCTTCGGTTTAAGCTTTATGGGCCTCAATAGCAGACAATAGCCTATTGAGCAGAAAACAAGCCCATCTTCGTTTGCAGGTCCAAACACACCTCGTAATTGAAACATGATCCAACCAACCATTCAATTTCTCAAGACTATTTTTTATTAAAAAACTGAATTATTTTAACTTTCAGATTTACCAAAATAAAGTTTTATCTTTATAAACATGAAACTATTAAATTAAATAAATTAATATAGGAATGAAGTGGTATAAAAGTTGAAACTATTAAATTAAAAATAAATATACCATTTTCAATTTTGTCAAGCTCTTCGATTTGTTCTTTATTTTTCTTGATGTCTTCTTGTGGATGATTTCTGAATCCAATTTTGAGTACATATAAGAGCTTATACAATTTTAGGAGTTAAATAACTCCTAAATTGATCAAGCACATGCCTCCCGGTGCTAAATGTAGACTCTAAAGCAACCGTAGAAATCGATATAACTAACATATCTTTGGCCACATTAGAAAGAGTGGGAAATCTAAGGCTATTCAATTTCCACCACAATAAAATATCAAAAACTTCAATAAAATTCTCATTAGCCTCAGCTGGATATTTCTCCAATTCAGATGTTTTATCCTCAACTCTATTTTCTAACTCATGCTTTTTATACAAAGCTTGTACAAATTTAAGGGTTAAATGACTCCTAAATTGATCAAGCACACACCCTCGATGCTAAATGCAGACTTTGAACCAACTGTAGAAACCGGTACAACTAACACATCTCTAACCATCTTTGAAAGAGTGGAAATCTAGGGCTATTCACTTTCCACCACAATAAAATATCAAAATCTTCAACAAAATTCTCATTAGCTTCTGCTAGATACTTATCCAATTCAGACATTTTATCCTCACCACCATTTTCTAACTCATGCATTTTATACAAAGCTTGCATATGCCTTTTTTTTGTGGTTTACCGAGAGAAACATGTGCTGCCACACTTGATTGGCTACAAGCATTATGAAGTTTAGGCTTATATTCATCAAACAATTCATACAAAGCTCCCTGCAACTTTTACATCATTTCTTAAGCTTTTTCAGCATTAGACATTTCGCTAAGTGCAAATTCAAGATGCTTCAATTTTTTTCTAGGGTCTAAAACACAAGCAACAAACACAAGCAAATTTATCTTATCAATATCATATCAATAATTATCATAATTGTCTTTCATCTTAATGGCCATAACACTAAATTCAACATCAATATTTGACTGAACATCTCGTAAAAGGATATCAATTTCAGAAAGCTCATCAAAAAATTATTGGGTGTGACATATGAAGTGTTGGAAGCACGAAAAGTTACTTTATAAAAGTGTTCCAAAAAATCCCTCAAGTTTCTAACACTTGCCCAATCATCCGCACAAGGCCAACTTTTCCCCTTTTCAAGTCCAGCCTTAAAATTTGTATCTTGTTTCTCAAATCTCTCAAAAGCTTTCTCAAAACTCTAAGTTGTGTCTAACATTAAGTAGGTCGAGTTCCACCTAGTACAAACATCAAGACACATCTTCTTGCACTCTATCTCTTCCACCACAACACACTTTTTAAACTTTTGTAATCTAGTTGGAGATTGCCTCACATATCTAACAGCCTCCTAACACGTCCAACAAATTTATTCATTTCCTTTAAGCCTTCAACAACAATAAAGTTCATAATGTGTGGCATGCATCTCATGTGAATGTATTTACCATTTTGAACTAAACCTTTTCGAGGGATAAATTTCTTTCTCAAATAACCAATAGCAACATCATTTGAACTTACATTATCAACAGTGACAGTAAACAACTTATCAATCCCTCAATTCAACAAGCATTTCTCAATCACCATCACAATGGACTCACCCTTATGACTAAAAATTGGACAAAAGTTTAAAATCTTTTTATTCAATCTCCAATCTTTATCAATAAAGTGAGCAATGATACACAAATAATTAACTCTTTACAAAGAAGTCCAAGTGTCAGTAGTTAAGCAAACTCAAGAACAAGAACTTCCCAAAAGTTGTTTTAGTTTAGCCCTTTCATCTAAGTACAATTGATAAACATCACTAGTCATAGTAATTCGTGAAGAAATATAAAACCTAGGATATGACGTTGTAAATTTCCTAAAGCTTTCACTTTCAACAAACTTGAAAGGTAATTAATCAATCACAATCATTTGTGCTAAATCTTTCCTACATGCTTCTTGATCAAATCTCCAAGTTGAAAGATATCCTTTCTCCCGTTCAACTCCTAGGTAAAACAAATTATACTTGCTTAGTATCAACAATATTACTAAGATCTATCACTAGCTAATTTTAAGGAAATGCTTATTTGAATCAAATAAAAAAGAAAAACAAAATCTCACACACAAGTCAGAAAGATGGGGCCAACATTTATTGGTATTTATAATTGTATTTCAAATATTATATATTTATATACATTTTAAAATTTATTATTTGATATATCGATCTTAAAACCTTTACATATATTGTTTATTTAGTTTTTAATTTTTTAAATATTAAGGACTTGTGGAGATTTTATAATATGTTTGTAGAGTTAAAAATATTCAACCGTAAATGTATTAAATAGTTATAAAAAAATTAATACTTTATTATTAGTACCTATCTATACTACATATAAACTTAATTAAAAAATAAAATTTTATAATAAAAATAGGAGTAAATTATTAATTTTGATATATAGATTTAAAAAAAATCAACAAGTCCACATGTATAATATGATCTTATATGAAAAATAAATGAAACAAAATTAAATTAAAATTATTATATAATCCATATGGACTTGATGATTTATATAAAAAAAAATTATGTATTGAATTTTCATCCATTAATTCAACAATTTACTAATGGTGCTAATATTAAATACAATGATAAAATATATATAGATAATTTAATACATTAAACATTTAAAAAAGATACATGCACCACATTGAAAAGTTTATAAAAATACAGATATCATATTCGATATTTTTAAGGTACATATACCATATTAAATATTAAACATTTTATAAGGTTACAAGTGTGAAATATTACATTACCCCTTAAAATACCCTGAGGGATGCAAAAGAAGACCTTTTTGCAGCCTTGTTTTGGAGTACAAGGGAATAAGGACCAAACTTGGATTGAAAATTGCGGTCCGTTTCACACTGATTCTCTTTATTGGAGCTTTGACCAGATTCTAAAAAAAAAAAACCCAGCAATTGTTTCTTGGTTGGAAATCCAACAGCCGCGACATTAATCAGAGGAAACGCCTTTCAATTCAACCCCACACCTAATAAAATTCAATTACTGTCTTCTTTTTATGGTCTTCAAATTGAGTAAGCATCTTCTTTTGTATTAATTACATATATAAAGGAAAAGAAAATACCAGTCACCATATAGAAACCTAGTGCAGTAAATAAGTGGTCGAAACGGAGAGATTTTTATGGAAATGACATCGGTGAAAGTAGTGTGTGGTGGTGGCTGCTGCCATTTTGACAGCTTGGTTGGTGAGTCATTTACTCAGGTTTAAAAACTCGGTCAACCGGAACACGACAAGGAACAAATTGTTTGACTCCGCAATCGCAAATTACTCCTACAATCGCCCAGCACCAAATATTAGAGAAGAGGTATTCGTGGCTTCTTTTACGGGTCATGTTCCTTTTTTTTGCCTTCCCTGTTGGTAATGCCTAGAAAAACCTGACAAAAAAAAAAAAAAACTCAAGAGAGATTAGACAGCGGCACAAAGGCAAAGACCAAGGAGACACAGACATATTCGTTCTTTTGCTACTTTACTTTTCTTTCTTTCCTCTCTCTCTGTTCAAATGTTTAGCAATAAAATCATCGTTCTTTTTCTTTTTTTTTGGGGTTTAAAAATAATATTTTATTCCCATAAATGAAAGCAAAGCCCCCTATTAACTCTATCTCTTGGTTTATCCTTACTAGTCCACCCGAAACAAAAATAGCTTTTATTGTTTTACATAAACAAATAGATCATTATAGATTTAGATAAGATAGAGAAAGGGAGTTTTAGTTGGGGGAGAAAGATTGGGTTTTTATTTTTATTTTTTGGAAATGGATAGAAGCTGTCACTCTTCTGGTGGCTCTACCACCATCAGTACCACCACCGGTAGCACCAGTAGCTCGAATGTCAACAATATTAACAATCGCGATCATTACCTTAAGCATCTCAACAAGCTTTCTCATAAAATTTCCAAACCCTCCACAGCCAACGCCCCTCCTATCATTAAAAAGTCTTCATTTGACCACACACAAGCGTTGCCACCACCTCAGCTTCAGCAATCTCATCCCTCCCAGCCTCAGCCTCAGCCTCAACCGCAGAATCCTAACCAAAGCAGTCTCTAGGCTCAACAGAACCAGCCACCAGTTTACAACATCAACAAAAACGACTTCAGGGACGTCGTACAGAAGCTAACCGGTTCACCGGCTCACGAGCGGTACTCTACTTCTCCTCCTCCAATCCACCAACCCAAACCACAAAGCTCTCGGCTTCAGAGGATCCGACCTCCTCCATTGGCGCAGATTAGCAATCGCCCTATGGGACCCATGATTAATTACGCCGTCCCCAACATGAACCCACCGGGTTGCCCTCTGCCTACCCTTCCTATCAGTGGTCCCATTGGTAATAGCTTCATTCAACGGCCACCTGCTGCGACGCCTCTTTCGCCACTCCCTCCATTTCCTGCTGTGCACGCGGCAGCCGAATCACCGGTCTTCGCCTATTTGCGATACTTCCAGAATTCCATGCCCTCCACTGTGGATTCCATTTCAAAGCAATTCTCGGGATTCCCACCATTGTCCTCACTCATCTCACCCCGTCGGAACAACTTAATCGCTCCTCAACAACAGCAGCAACAACGTTCGTCGTCGCAACAGCCACATCAACAACAACCGCCGCAGGTACCATCAAGGGGGATACACCAGTCACAGTTACCGCCATCATCAATACCATTTGGGTGCCTGAACTCTCCGCGGTCACCGTATCCTTTACTTTCCCCAAGTTTGCTATTTTCGCCGAATTCGAGTCAATTAGAATTCTCGCTGTCGCCGACGGTACCAGTTCCGAGCCCAAAATGGCGAGGCTTCTGATAAATTCCAAGTTCAGGTAAGCGTTAAGCCTTAAAAAGGTGAAAAATTGCGGCATTACAGGTTTTTTTTTTTTGTACATGGTTAGGTTGGTGGGGGATTTTATTCAGTTACCAGTGGTCGGATAAAGAAAGAAAATTTTCTCGCCCTGGTCAGAATTTAGAGGCTTTTTTCCCCTTCTTACAATTTTCTTGTTATGACTGAAACTTTATTGGGTTGTGAACAAAGTTAAAAATTAGGTATTTGTTAAACATTTTAGTAATATGGATTATATTTATTTGTAAGATTTATTCTTGCTATATCTGTGCTTTCTATGATTAATCCTGGTTTAGCCCTTTATGGATGTAAAATATTCAATTTCTTGGACAATAACAAGATAAGCTGTTGTTTCTACTTTTGATAGTCAAATATGGAATTACCATAGATTTCAAGTTGCTTTGATCAGTTTTTTTTCCTAAATTGTAAGGATTCGTAATTTAGGTATTCATAAATTTCGAATATGAACAATAAAACATAATAAAAAAATTGCATGCCATTAGAGCTAGGTTCTTTAAGAAATGAATATTCAGTTATGGAATAACTTTAGGAGAGGAATTAACACTGGTTTTATATCGCCTTCAGTCACAAGAATCTTCAAAAAGTGTTTGGATTCTTTTCTTTTTTCCATATATTCGAAGTTGTACGTGACATTTAGGGTTGAATATGTGGCATGTACCCATTAATTAATGATGGATGGCCCTACATATCTGATAGTTGAATATGTAGCGAGTACCCATACATTCCTACATACGTATGTAAACCGCTTCACATGTATTTATTTTAGAGGTTAGTGATTGGCATGTGTTTATACCCTCCCCACAACCTTTTGCATCACACCTTTCATTTTATCAAATTTGGATGTAAAAAGAACCTCTGCTCATCTTTGATTGTATATGATTGGGAGAGGGAAAGCTAAAGTCAGTAAAGCATCAGACTTTTTATATAGGAATATAAAATGATAGTAGTTGTTTTCGAGCAATGGTGTGTGAGGGTGAAGACTTCTCATGGAGCAGAGGCTGCTCCATTATGCTGTGGGTGATATTGATGTCCTGAACGTTCAAAACCTTGGGGTTGGTTCTTTGTTCCCATAGGCAATCGGTTAGGATATGTAATCATTGTCAGCTGATGGTATGCATTTAAATTGTTTCAAATGGCAGTGGAACCGCGGTGGGAAGTTCCGGCAAATATATGTCGATCTCAATGGGTCAAAAAGAAAGTGCCCACTTGCTTTATCATAATATCGTACCGCCTCAGATCGGATTTCTTTATCATGAAAATGGATGATAATAATAATTGGTTGTGGAGAGGTTTGGTATGGAATGGCTGAAGCAGATCCTCTAAATGGGATGCGATCAATTATATTCAAAATTTTTAAATATTTATCTTCATAATATTCTTGAGTAAGTTGGTATCAGAAGTTAAAAATTTTATTATGAATTGTAATTTATTAGACTAATCTTTTAATTATACAAATAAAATTAAAAAAAAACCATCATCCGATTAAATTGATATTTTTAAAAATAAAAACTAGATGGAACCACTGTTGATTGCTAAACAAGAATTATGGAGGCCTCCAGAAATGGGTAGCATACAGATTAACTTTGATGCGTCGTTTCATGCAGCAAGCAAAGGTTCCATTTCTGGGACTATAGCTAGAAATGACTCGGGCCAGATAATGGGAGCATGCACTTACCTACATATTGGTATAGCTGACGCGTTTATAGCAGAGGCTCGAGCGTGTGAAAGGAAGGTTATATTTGCGGTAGAGATGGGTTTCCGAGCTGTTCAAATTGAAGGTGACTCGTTAACAACAATAAAAAAAAATCAACTCAAAAACAGCGGATAGATCGGTACTGAGCCCAGTTATCCAAGATATTAAGGATTATGTGAGATGTTTTGAGAAGATTACCTTCCGATTTGTTAGAAGAGACGCTAACATGGCGGCGCATGTCCTTGCGGGTGAAGGACGTCGGTTCTCGGAGCCAATGTACTGGGTAGAGGAAGCGCCGGCTGCGGTAGATCGAATAGTGGCTGCTGACTGGCATAAGTGGTTACATAGGGATATGGGTAACAATAGTTAGCTTTGTGGAATGGGGAATGTTTATCTGGTACTCCTTGGAGGTTATCAGAGCTGATTCTCTCTGAGTTTGTTCATCTAGTTTCATGCAGTAGTGGTGAGGAAGAATTCAGGAAGATTATTCATCTGGGTTCCACAGTCGTTTTGGTTTCTAGGGGCTGTTTGGGGGGTTTTTTCTTTGTGGTAATTTATTGTTGCTTTTACTTTGTCATTATTGCATTTGCTGTTCTCTTGAACTGATGTAACGGTTATTTAACCCTTGGTTAATGGAAGCCAGTTGTTTAAAAAATAAAAAACTAAATAATTTTAACTCACTGGGAAGTTTTTTGATTTTGTAATTTTTTTAATTGTCAGAGAATAGAAGGGCTAAACTTTCTAGCCTAACACGCCATAATAGTTGGCCCAAGATGTTGGAGCGGAGCAGCCATCCAACAGCCCAACAGCTGAGTCAGTCAAAAAAAGAGAAATCAGTCAGAGTTCTAGTACCTCCTTTTCTACCTTCTAAAAGTTTCTACCCACAGGACAGCCAGCCAGCGAGCCATCCAAAATAGTAAACAGAGCGTATTACGTGGCATAAGCTCGTCAACTCATTTATCCCTTTCCTCTTTTATTATTTGTTTCCTTTAAAATTTTTACTGCCGCAGTGAAACGCTGAAATCCTAACCTAGCCGCCCATCTATCGCCATATTATCCTGCGTTGGCTTGGATTCCCCCCAAACTAGAACTCGCCAACTGAAGGAACAGACGATCGTCCTCTTTCCGCAATGGCGGATGCTCAAACTGAAAAACCCCTTTCCCTTTCCGAGGTACCTTTTTTTTTATTCTCTCTGATTTAACCTCTCTCTTTTTCACATTTCTTTGAAATATGCAATTTTATAACTTTATTTTAATCCTTGTAGATGTTGCGAATTTCGATCTCCGTTGCTTTTGTTGTCTTTACAATTTTTTGGCTGTTTCTGGCACTTCAAGTTCGTTTTTTAGAGTTTAGTTTAATTTATTTTGGTTGAAATGTAACAGATCTTTGTGAGTTGTGCTGATGAAATTTAAAATAATTTGGTGGATAAAACATATTAGCTTTTTAAGTTTTTGAGACTCTGGTTTTGATTAAACCTAGATTGATTATGCTTTGTTGTCGAATATAATTGACGTCCAATTTTCTTGAGCATGATCCTGAACATGTAATTATCTAATTTCTTTTCCAAGTTTTCGACTAAATTAACTCAATGAAGTTACTCTATAGTTTTCCATAAGATTCTACCAATTTTTTCCTTGTTGCCATATTGAGTTTAAGGGCTTCATTCTAATATTTTGAGGCAAAGTCTGATGGGTGTTTTACTAGATATGGTGCTTAAGCAAGTGACAATATTTGGATCGATTGGAATTTCTGACCAAAATTTTTGGTGGCTTAAGCATCCAAAGAACAACTATAGTTTTTGCTGGTTTAGGGTAATCTCAATTCATGGTAGCACGGTTGCCATTTAAGAAGTGCAAGCAAATTCATTTATGAGTATGGTGTGTGAACAATAATGTCTTAACATGGTGAATTGGGTTTCTAAGTTTTTGTGCAGATAACTTTACTGAAATTCCTACTTTTTATGCTTGTAAAATCTTCAGTGTAGCTGAGCTGGTACTAAGTTCTCTGATTCTGTGTATTTGTTCGTATATGGTGAGAGCAATTATCTGATTATGCTTGAAACTTATTGTTCTTGAATGTTTGGACATATAGCAATATGCACTTAAGGAGAAAGAGGAAAAATCAGATGTGACTACAAAACCAGCAGAAGCAAAAGAGGTTGAAAATCCTGTAAATGCTGCCACTGGTTCTGGTGATGTAACTGAGAAATTGGAGGAGACTTCTGCCGATCCAGTTGAGGGAAGCACTGAGGCCCCTCCTCCTGCTGCTGAAGAAAGCACTGAAGCAAATCCTGCCACTGGGAACAGTGGAGAAGATGCTGCAGAGGAAAACTCGGGTGACTCTGGGGAAACTCCAGAGATAAAGGTTGCCCTGCTGAACATCTTTATTATGAACTTCATATCTGCTCCCCCCAGTTCTTTATGTGTATTGGGAACTCATTTTTACATGTTAGACTGCTTCAATAACATAGAGTGATGCATTTTCTTTATTCAGCTTGAGACTGCCCCAGCAGATTTCCGCTTCCCAACTACGAACCAAACAAGGCATTGCTTCACACGATATATTGAGTACCACCGGTGAGTTTGTATCTTATGGAGGTATAAGGGTTTGTTTCTTCTGGCAATGCTTCTTGACCTGCCCTTACCTTTTCTTCTTATACAGTTGTGTAGCTGCAAAAGGAGAAGGTGCTCCAGAGTGTGATAAGTTTGCAAGGTATTATCGTGCCTTGTGTCCTGGAGAATGGGTATGTATTTTCTTCAAAGAACAATAATACATTTCTCTTTGTTATGATAAGTTGCGTAATTGGTTTTTACTGTTATTGCATGGCTTCTGTTTGGGACTCTTATTACATGCATGAATTAGGAAATGCCTTTTGAATCCTATCTTTTTGATAAATACTGTCAAATGTGAACATTAGTTACTGATAATCTGATCTGGAAGGACTGTCAAAGATGAGTTGAGAGAATTAGTTCAATGACTTTTAACGTATAACTGTTAAAACCTACCAGCTACCATGAACCCTGAGCTCAACTTGATTTAATCCAAATATAGACCAAACTTGCATATTGTAGTAACTGGTGGATTTTTCCATGCACCCTAAATTTCCTAAATTACACTGGAGAAGAGAAGTATGTTCTTCTATGGTAGCCTAAAAATATGATGGTTCAAAGCTTTTAATTGGTTTTTGACCTAAATCTTATGGTTGATTTCGGTTGAACTAAAACTAGTGAATTAGAGAAGACTAAATCAACTGTTCCAGTATAGGAAGTACTATGGTGTAAAATGTAAATGCCTCAAGCTATTTGAGCTCATTTTGGTGAATACTCATGCTTGACTTGTTCATTATCTAGATGAGTTCAAACGTTTGAGCTACTTGAGTAACAAGTCAACCTGAGTTCTAGTATTTTACTAGCCTATTTGAGAATCTCATGTGCCTAATTAAGCCTGTATATACTGAATATGTACATATAAGTAAATGACAAAAATATAATTTTAATTTCTCTATTTATTCGAGTCAAGCTTGAGCTGCTGAGTAAATTAGGGGTCGAGCTCTAGTAAGAAAAACGATGTTTGTTTAAGTCTAAGTTGAGCTTCAAGTCTTGAGGTTTGTAATCGAGCCAAGCTCGACTCTGGCATTAGATCAACTCAACTCAGCTATATTACAAGGAGACCCTTAGGACCTATGACTGCGGATTGCCAGTTGATTTAGAGATTTTTATTACAACCTAATAACAAGAAGAATCACAATAGAATTCAGCCAAAAAGCAAAGATGCAGTAATGAAATATTTACTCTTTGGCAATTCAATTTTATTGGAAAGGTACTTTCTAGCGTTAATGGGTGGTCTAATTAACTAGTCTGATATGTTCCACATTCTGAGACTGAATCATATAATGAAATCTGCTGTATGGTTGGCTTCTTGTATTAGTATATTCTATCTTCATATGTCAGTAGAATTTTCATCCTTAATGCATAGTTTTTTTTAATAATCATCCTTAATGCAAAGTTGATTAGTTGGTTTATTTACCATTTGTGGGCTTCTTACGCTTACAATTACTCTTTTTTTTTCTTTTTTGGTGTTGCTCAGATAGATCGATGGAATGAGCAAAGGGAGAATGGTACTTTTCCAGGTCCTCTCTAGATGAGATGGTACCCCTATTGTTATCCGAAAAATCCCTGTTTTGACTTTTTTTTCCCTCTGTTATATCAAACCGTAACAGTTGAACCACAGATGAATTTCCAGGATGAAAGCAGAATTTCTCAGGAAATATCCAATTTGAAAAGGATGAGTTAATAATAAAATTTGGCGTGTACCCTAGCTTAGACTAGATCAATGGACCATACAATTGTGTTGCTCATAAATGGAAATTCATTGCTCATCGGTTCCCATGTTGGAACCCTTTTTATTTCTTTTATTTTTATTTTTGTCTGGTGCAGCCATCATTCAGTTTCAGGTTATTGCGTAACTCTACTATAATCAAAAGAATGTTAACTTTGTGATTGTTATTCCTTAGTTTTCTATTCTTTAATGGTTATCAACTCTTCACCGTTTTGGCACGACTCCATAGCTCCTTATAACACCGAAGGTTGTAACTATGGACCTTATCCAGAACTTGAACAATTGCTGCAATCTGACTATAGAAAAGTGTGCGTATTAGCCAAACCGTGTTGCCAACAAATTCAGAATCGAAGGGTCGAAAGTACATATATGAGCAGAGTAAGGGAGTTAAGCATACAATTCTTTTTGTTTTTTCTTGGAAAAAAGAGAGGAGTGCACTCGTCTTCATTTCACTTATTAGATTGCCCAAGCTTGAAATGATCTGATCATTGCCTGTACTGTAATGCAATATAATACCAACAAGAGCATCGCTTTCAATCTCAACGTTTCTTACCTGAAGCTCGAGAAGCCATTTGACTCCTAAAAGCATTGCCATTGTCTCCATTATGAAAACATCCGAACCCCACCATATATGGCCCAGCTTCGTGCAGCAATGAAACCACCAGCAGCATATCTAAGGATTGCGGAGTAACCTAAGCAGCTCTCATGTCTCCCACGCCCTGCATCCACGTCGAGCTTAGGAAAGCCCACTGTAGGCTTTTTCCACATAACCACAATGGGAACCTCCATAAAGCCAAGAATTGATACCATGATCGAACAGTGGTTAATGCCAATGGTTACCAAATCAGTAGAGGTGAACCGGGAAGTCATTAAAATTCTCTGCCTAGTGACAACTCTTCCAGCTCCAGGTTCCGTTTATTGGAAGTTCCAATTTTTGTTTATATGGCTTCCAACAGCTCATGGGCGTCTCCTTTGTAGCGATCCACAAACTTGTCAATGAACGACTTTTCTGAAGCCTCGAACAGTGCCTGCACGCTCAATTCCTTCTTAACCAAACCTTTTGACAACAAATCTCTAACAAACAAACCCCTCGGAACAATCCTCTTCTTTAAGCTTTGTGTTAAAACACGGGGGCGCCTGGCAATAACCGAGGTGGATTCCCATTCCCTTCACAAGAAAATCCATTATCCTCACTGTTTTCTCCTCAGACACTATCATAAACGAAGGATTCTTTCGAAAAACTTCTATTACCTCTTTTTTCAGACCAACCCACTTTTTATACACATCTAGTTTTCCATCCCACTAAGATTTAGGCATGAAATTCAAGACAGTGACGGCTAATACGAATGACATGCTCGGAGGATTAAAGCCCATTTCCTTCACTTTCTCCACTGTCTTCTCGAAATCGGTCGGTCTTTTCAAGAATGTTTTAGATGTTGAATACAGTACTTTGACGATATTGGGTTCAGGCACTCCATAATTGTTAAGACGGAATTTAGTCTGCTTTGATAGCACGAAATCATCTGCTAATTTAGCAAGAAAATTTCTAGGGTTCCTTCTTTTGCCGACAACAATCTTGTTCACTTTTAAAACAAATTGATTGATTACAAATCAAGAATAAGAAGAAGCATGGTCTTATTTGTTTTTAAGACGAAGTAGGTGTTAAGAAAGCAATAGTCACGCTAAGAGCAATTCATAAATGGAGAAAGACCAACCCTCAAAATTCATATAAATATATAAATAAATGAAATGTATAAAACATTACTAAAGACGCCAAGGACGATTCATCGATGAAAAAACCCTCAAAGTCAAATGAAAGAAATATATAAATAAAATTTGCAAAAACTCATATTGAAACTCCTAAATCAAAATTTAAAACATAATTAAAAATAAGAGGTGGAGTCAAGATACAAAACCATTAAGTTAAAAGATGGTTGGGCTTTTAATCAATTTCTAACAAACCCTCAAAGTCACAAGTTGTTGAATTCTTGCAGTAGTTAACAAAGGTACAAGGCGGTTGCTTTTCATGTGCCATAAACATAACAAAATCCTTAATCTTATACTTCTCGTCCTTAGCTTCAACAACTTCTCTTCGTGATTCGTAATAAAAAACACAAACTATATAGGTTTTTACAGCATCAGACCATCCTGAATTCATTAAACATCAAAGAAAGCAAATATCCTAGCAACAAATCAGCAAATCAGAGAGGTGAATTTATTAAGCCCTTTCACCACGAATCCTCCTAGCTAGTTGAATGTCCTTGGGCATGATTGTAACACGCTTAGCATGAATGGCGCACAGGTTGGTATCTTCGAACAATCCAACAAGGTATGCCTCTGCCGCCTCTTGCAACGCCAAAACAGCATGGCTCTGGAAACGCAGATCGGTCTGCAAAGCCACACAAAAAATGTCCAATAAGCTTAATCAACAGAAGTAAACATGTATGTATATATCTTTTTATGTAAAATTAACTTGGAATTTAATGGTATTACCTTAAAGTCTTGGGCAATTTCACGAACGAGCCTTTGGAAAGGCAGTTTCCTGATGAGGAGTTCAGTACTTTTCTGGTACTTCCGGATTTCACTGCACCGAATGGAAACATCATAAGTTCAATTCGTGTAAACAATTTCAATTCGTGTAAACAAGAACAAGAAAACGTGATTTGATGACTAACCGCAGAGCTACAGTTCCAGGGCGATATCGGTGAGGCTTTTTCACGCCTCCGGTTGTCGGTGCCGACTTGCGAGCAGCCTGAGAAACACATAATAGATGAAAAGAAACTAAAGAAAAAGAAGAAACAAATCAAATAGAGGTAAAAATTGCAAAATAGAATAAATGAAGAAGAAAGAAAAACCTTAGTGGCAAGCTGCTTCCTTGGAGCCTTGCCGCCGGTGGATTTACGAGCAGTTTGCTTCGTACGGGCCATCTATATTGACCACATCGAATCAAATAATTAACAAAAAATCACCAATCAGAAAAACAAAATCTCAAATGTTTTACCAAATTTATAAACAAAAACTAAAAAAAATGGACGGAGATTGAAAAATAACGACTACGCTTACCTCAAAAAAATTTCTTCCAGAGAACGATAGCAAGGGAATTTCAGAGAAGAAGAGAAAAACTTCTGATACGACTCGGAAACTTGAAGGCAAGAATCTCAAATAGGGAAGATATAAAAATTGTGGACCATTTTATAGGTGATGGATATGGACCAAGAAAAGAAAATAACGTGACGAATACGAAATCGGACGGTTAAAATTTGCTTGTGCTGTGTTTCTTGGAGCTTCCTGTGAACGGTTTAGATCCCCATTTAAGGATTCGTTCCTGGATTAAGGCGGAGAGATACTCGCTTCCTATTGGTCCACAAAGTTGAACCTTGCCGCCTTTTTCTCAACAACTCCGCTTCGTCGCGCGGACATCCTTCTACGACGCCGTTCTGCGCCGCTAACTGGGAAAAACATAAAAATGGCAGTGAAAACGACGCCGTTGGTCACTGTTACTTATTGAATCCATTCCCGCGAGGCAGATGAACACGTGTTCATATACTATTGGTTAGATTAACTTAAATTTATTTTCTCTTTTTTAGAAAATAGTTTCTAGGAGTAGAGAAGATAACTTCACTGAGAAATAAGGAAAACATAGACGGTCTTTATAGAAGGCAAGCAAGCTGAGGGCAGAGGTGAAAGGCATGGCGTTACAGTGTCGTTTAAGCGGGGCGACGTTTCAATCCCTAAAATTGGCGACGATTCCAATCTCATCTTCATCGTCGCGCTTCATCTTCCGAACACTTCCTAAAACCCTAAACCTCGCTTTATTTTCCCGCCATTCTGCTCCAAAAGCGCCTCCCTTTTCTGTTCTCATTAGAACCCTTTCAGCTCCGGCTGTGGCTGCTGCTCCCGCCGCAGAAACCTCTGATATTAAAGGTAATTACATTAAATTCTTCCTCTTTTGTTAAAAAACATATATTTCTATTGCTGATATTTTGCATATATTCTTTTTAGTTGTAAAGCCCCAGTGGAATGCGGCCATAGATTTCAAGTGGATAAGGGATAATAAAGAAGCCGTTGCCGTTAATATTAAGAATAGGAATTCCAATGCAAATTTGGAGCTTGTGCTTCAACTTTATGATAAAATGTTGAATCTTCAAAAGGTTATTTCCTTTTTTTTCCGTCACTCATCTTCAAAATCAATCCGATAATAAGAAAGGGAATTCTTTCCTAAAAATTTTATAGCGTAGTTAGCTAATTTTCGCTGACAGATTGCAGGAAGTTGAGCGGCTTCGAGGGGAAAGGAATAATGTTGCCAATAAGATGAAAGGCAAATTGGAGCCTGCTGAGCGTCAAAAGCTCATAGAAGAAGGTATTTGCGCAAACTTTTTTTGCTGTTTCTTCTTGTCATTTTTGTGGTCTAATTGTTTTGTTTTTTTCGTTTAGTTTTTTTATTTTTATGGGTGGTTTTGTGAGTTAGGAAAGAATCTGAAGGAAGCACTTACGACTTTGGAAGAAGACCTTGTCAAATTAAGAGACGAGCTTCAGATAGAAGCGCAATGTATACCGAATCTGACTCACCCGGATGTTCCAATTGGATGGGAAGATAGTTCAAAGTTGAGGAATATGGTATGTATTGCTTTGATTGATCATGTCTTTTTAGTCATTATATGCTGTTTTCTGGCGTTTGCATAGAATTTTGATGTTAAATTTGTATTGTTCTAGGTTGGAAGCCCTCGTAAATTTGACTTCCCTGTCAAGGATCACCTTCAACTCGGAAAGGAACTAGATCTCTTTGATTTTGATGCTGCTGCAGAGGTATTCCTTCTATTTGGTGTAGGGAATTAAAGCATCCCTAATTTGTTTATGTGTTCTATTGAGGGTTTTAATCGGTGAAGTAAATTACCTTTGGTTGTTGTTTAGCTGTTATTTTTAGTTGATTCATTACCTTTGTCCAATTCAGCCAACATGATCCTGTGTAGTTTATGACTACTATTATCGATTAGATAATCCTGATAGTTAACTGAGTTGCCTCATGAAATTTGTGTTTCACATTGCAATAAGTAATATAATGCGCACTGGAGTTTCTAAACTTGCAACTTACATGGAACCTTCTTATATTAAAAAAAAAAAAATTCCTTACTTCTCATCAGATGGGATTATATATCAACTTGCATGCTTGAAGCATCCTTGACTCCCATATGCCAAAGGTACTAATGCTTTCTCATTGTATAGGTAAGTGGTTCAAAATTCTATTACCTAAAGAATGAAGCAGTGATGCTGGAAATGGCCCTTGTCAACTGGACACTGACAGAAGTCATGAAAAGGGGCTTTACACCATTGACAACACCAGAAATTGTCAGGTCATCTGTTGTCGAAAAATGTGGATTCCAGCCCCGTGGAGAAAATACGCAGGTTTGCATGTCTTTTGGTTGTAGTCCTGTTCCCAGAAAAACTAAGTGGTACATGCTGCATCAAATATCAAGTGCTTATTGTCTCGGCTCAAATCACTATAAAAGCTGATGACAGACACAATGAATCACTTTGATCCTGAACTGCAGCAGTAGCTTGGATTTTGCTTGAATTGACAACTACTAACTCGTTTATTGGACTGTTTGAGTCTTCATGTTCTTAAACTCGTTGAAAATTGGGAATTTCGTGTTAATATAATTAGTATTTCACGGCAGTTTCTTGATACTTATTTCAAATGCTAAACAGGTTTATTCCATTGAGGACAGTGACCAGTGCCTCATTGGCACTGCAGAGATTCCTGTAGGGGGAATTCATATGGACTCTATTGTTGCTGAGTCTGCATTACCCTTAAAATATGTGGCATTTTCTCATTGTTTTCGTACTGAAGCTGGTGCTGCTGGTACAGCAACCAGGTAATTAGCTATCTTATGTTCCATTTCTACTTTACTAGGCCTCACACTATAGTCCCTATACCTGAGTAATGGACTATCTGAAAACACTGAAAAATCTCAAGTTCTGCATGAACTAACGGTGCCATTTGCTTTACAGGGGTCTCTATAGGGTACACCAATTTAGCAAGGTGGAAATGTTTATTTTATGCAGACAAGAAGAAAGTGATATGTACCATGAGGAACTTATTAAAATTGAAGAGGACCTCTTTTCGTCTCTAGGATTGCATTTCAAGTATGGACTTTCATTAACTTTTACCAACTTTACTGGTTTTGTTCTGTTATTTGTGACAGTCTTTGCTTTCTCGGCAGGATTTTAGATATGGCTACAGGTGACCTGGGTGCTCCTGCTTATCGTAAATTTGATGTCGAGGCATGGATGCCAGGTTTAGAACGCTATGGCGAGGTATTAAAATAACCTTTTGCCTACCTATGACAAGTTAAATTTTCTGTCGGTTTTTCCATCTCTGACTTTGGTATATGAAATTATTCTGTTTGCTGAGTACTTTGAAATACCTTTGAATATTTTTGTTTTCTTCTTTTGGATTTGGAAATTCCTTTTAAACTTAGTTAATAACACATTTCTGTAAACAGATATCAAGTGCATCGAATTGTACCGACTATCAGAGCCGCCGGCTTGGCATTCGTTATCGTCCATCGGAATCACCCTCAACAACTTCCAAGAAGGGTAAAACAAACGTGGCTGCAACCAAAATTGTTCATACATTAAATGCAACAGCTTGTGCAGTTCCAAGGATGCTTGTATGTTTGCTGGAGAATTTTCAGCAAGAAGATGGGTCTGTTAGTATTCCACATCCATTAAGGCCATTCACGGGTGGGGTTGAAGCCATATATCCTAAATCTAGATAAAAAGGTAACATAGTTGTTTCCCACACCCTTAAGCTATTATTTTGTGAAAAAATAAAAAATAAAAGGGGCATACAAGTTAATGTAGATGGAAAAACAAAGAAAAAAACGAAAGATTTTTTCCTTTTCTGTTCAAGAATTGGATGTATGCACAATGCGGAACATTAGTTTTCTGATAGTGAATCAGGTTTTTGAGATTGTAGATTTATAAAGCTGGCTTTACTACATGGGCACTTTAGCCCTAAGATGCATTAAATTTTCAAGGCTACTGTGTTGTTTGATAAGATATTGATATTTTATTTGTATTGTTATTATTATCCTGATTAGTGTTTAGCTTAGTTATAGACTGTTAAAGTTTGAGCCGTTATTATTATCCTAAACTCTAGCTATCTAGAAACAATCGTTGTCTCTTCGTTCCACAAATATGGTTCTTTCGAATAGATTATGTTGAAAAGTCATACATTCATCTTAAGCAACCTAACCTGACCATACTGCAGGCATTACAATGGTTAATCTCTCAGAAACTAGCATAGAAATGGAGCATTAACAATGATCCTAGCTAGTCATATTGGACGCCACAACAACAGGCTCCAACTTGTTTAACATGTAGTCGTTAGATGGTGAAAGGCAAGGAGATGAAATAATTGTCACTCCATCTCATTGTTTAGCTGATTCAGCAGCCTCCGCAGTTTTGATCTCTCTCGGGCACTGAAATACCTAAGGTTTGAGCTGCAAAAAAAAAAAAAAAAAAACAACCCGATAAACAATAGACATGGACAATTTATATCACAAAATAGAGAGCTTGAACTGTTTGAGAAACATGTTAGGGACATCCAGCTCTCACCCGAAATATAAAATTTAGTGATACATAAGAACATGATTATTCAAAATAAGCCCCTAGTATTCGATAAAATACATTCCCTTTCAGGCAGGACTAATGTAATAAATTGGCACGTAATCAATACCAACATCAGAAATCTGAAATAGTCAGGATACCAACCACCCCACCCCCCAACCAAAAGTGCTTTTATATATATGTATATATATATGCAGGACTTGGTTGCACATCTGAAAACCAGAACTATATTTGTATATCTTCCAAAGTGAATCCCAGGTTATTCAAGAACCAATAGTTTAAGACCATTACGATAGAAAGGGAATGGATTTTCCTTTTTTAATGCAATGGCATTGGGATCAGGACAGAACATAAAGGTTCAGTTATCATGGACAGAATGCCCTAATTGCGGCTCCACACAGATAACAGACCTAATTCAAGTACAGTCAACCCGAGCCTTCCTACTTACCAAGCCCAAGCCCAAGCCCAAGCCTTAACAAACTTCTAGGGTCATGAATCATTACCCCTCCATGATGTTTACTAAAGCATCAGAAAACAGTAACCTTGCCCTGAGCTTCTCCTATGAGAAAAAGGGAGAATAGTAACTACCCCGGACAAGCAGTGTTTTGAACCATATACAGAATGTTCTCTCCTGAAAGATTAATCAAAACTTAGAAAATGTCAAGCAAGTAATACAAATTACCTTGAAGTCAGTCAAATCAGGAACAACGTAGTTTGGCAACTTCTCCTGCATCACAACATATCTACCTACAGCATACTTTTCAGTTATAGACCAAACAAAATGCAGATACATTCACAGTTCAAGAAATTAAATTTCAACTTTTAGCCTACAGCATATTTATCAATTACAGCTCAAGCATTTAGAAGGCATAAGCAGAGCCAGTCAGAGATTGGAATTATAATATGCATTATTCAATTTCGACAGTTTAGAAGGAAAATTGCCAACCAAAATAACTGAATCCCAATGACCAATTCAAAAGAATAAAAATGGAGAATTTAAAAGTCTATTCTAAACATACTAAATTTCTAAAATAACCATTCCATTCCCTTAATCAACCAACTTTAAAGTAAAATCAATCAAAGATTCTTATGCTAGTAAAAAACCTATCAATAATGACTAAAACCTTCAAAAATCACCGTCGGAGTTTCCTCAATCGAGAAGGTACAGTTCTCATCCTTAAAAACCTCATTTGCCATGAGCTTTGCTACGAGGTTCCCCGATTTATGGGACATACAAATGTTTACAAAAGCTGACATTTTTAATCAGTTCCTTCCTATCTTCTATATACGATTTGTCCATTTCTTTTGCACTGAGTTCCTATCTCCCAGCATTATATAATAAATTTTAACCATTCTGCCATTTTTGTATTTGTATGAGGTGGAGACCAAATTGATTCTAAACTGATACGATCAAATAATAATCTTGAATGATATAAATCACAAATTTTATGTGAATAAGATATCGTGAACTAATTTCTTGTTTAATATATAAATTTTGTAAAACTGATACATAATTGTTGTCAACGAAAACAATAGGAGTTAATAGAAAAAATAAGATATTTTTGGTATAATTTATTTATGAAAACATACATGATAAAGCGGCGGCCGCTACGTCAAAATTTTCAAAAATGCTAGAACCTAATCAATATGAGGGACTTAAAATGATTGGGTATGGGTGGAAAAATGAAGTCATATAGAATCATATCATACGACTGTTAATGATAAAAAAATAAAAACATGTTTTAAAGTAGCAACAAAATCATTTAAGATCTATTAGTTCTAGATTAAGAAAAAGTGATGGGCCACATGCAGTTGTGTGAGAAATCAACAGTTGAAATGACAAATAGTTGATGTTAAATGTGCCTGAAATTTAAATAAATAAATAAATAAATAGACCACCTTATTTTATTATTATACACCAACATCTTGGGCCAATTCTTTCATAAATATTCATTCAAACAAGGCATTAAGGTAAGCACAAAAGATTAAGGACCCCAAATAAACCATAAAACCCTCTTATTTCCTCTGAGAAAACTCAAAAGAACATACAAAGAACCCTAATTCTCTTTTGACCTATTCCAAAGACTATTTCCTAAGCATTATCGTAATGGGAAGTTTTATTCACAGGTAAAATTGTATGGTAGAATTTAATTATTAATTTACATTTGTTTGGTGAAATGTTGTTATATATATAAACAAATTAATAATGGTTTAGTCGCTTTCTGGGTTGTGTAAATTGCACTGCTTTTTGCTTCGTTTTTCCACGTTAACAAAGATAATGTCGGCTGCCAATTTGAATTACCGTAAATAGTAAAAAACGTGCATTTAAATTATTAGAACACCGTGTGTGTTTTATTTGGGGGGAATATCGTGGCTTTTGGCTTTGTACTGAAGGTGTTGATCTCCTATTCCTCAACTATGGTGATATACTGTATGGATGTTGTCATTTTATAAAGCAAAATAAGAAGTGTTTAAATAGGCCACGTTGAAACTACCGTTTCCTGCGATCTCATTGTTAAATGAATGAATGAATTTTTTTTAAGTGGGGATGAGAAGTGTTTTAAAAAGTTTTGTTCCAAAAAAAAAAGAAAATAAAGTGTAGTTTATTAACGTTAAGTGTTCAATATTACTGCTAAGAATTATAGTTGAAGGTTAAATTATTTTTTTTCTCAAGATATCTCTATTCATCTGTATTTTGTAAGCATATTAAAGTAGTAAATGTTGATCACGAATTTTAAAGTTATTCTATATCTAAGGTGATGATCGAATCTTCAACCACTGGTAGATAATATTTGAATATTTAAATATAATTATACATAAATATATATTTTAAATACTCTTTAAATAGATAATAAATTATTTGTAAATTTAATGATACAAGAAATATTTTTTTTAAAATTAAATATAATAATAAAGGTATTTGTAAATAATATTGACATAATTTAATATAAATAATAGATAAAATATAAATTAGTCTAAAATTTTAAATATAATTTAAATAGTTAATATAAATAAGAACAATTTAATAATTTAAATTTCAAAACGCACCTTTTTATGTTTGGGTGGAAAACCACTTCTCCACCGTAATTTCAATTCCAAAAGCAAAGTGTTTGGCATTTGCTTATAGGGTTGAAAAGCACTTTTTGGCACCCATAAGCAATGTCGAAGAAGGCCTTAATAATTAAAAGTTAAATTTTGAGGATAGTCTTTATACTTATCTATTTGTGCAAATTTAGTCACTCTACTTTTATTTGTTCAAAATTAATCCCTTTATTTTTTGATTTACTCATTTCGGTCCATTCGTTAACTTTATTAAATAACTAGGTACAAACACAAATTTAGCCCCTCAACTTTCACAGTTTTTGTTAGTTTGACTCCATTCTTTTTATTTTTGCTTTAATTATAAAAAATTATAGAAAAATAAAAAAAATTATAAATTTTCCCATATGTACCAACAAATTAAAGACAGAAAAAACAAAACTTACTATTAATCATTACTACTACTGGAGATTTTAACTTGCAATTCTCATTTAGCAATAATAAGTACAATGTATATTAAGTAATTTACATTATAAATCATTGAACTTAACCTCAACTTTCAAATAGATCATAAATATTTGATTTAATCAAATTAAATCATTTAACTTCAATTTTTTTTTGAAAGGAACATTTAATTTTAATTATTAACAACTTATATTACTTACGATAATACTATTAAATTATTTTAATGAAATAACTTAATCCACATTCCTACTTTATGTGTCTTTCACATGTAAACAAATTAATAACTAATTGAAATTTAAATAATATATAAAGTTTCTATTTTTTTTTGTTTTTTTTCTTCTTAGTGTCAACGACAAAATTAGGATAAATATTAGATTACCTTTAGAGATTAATATTAGATTAGGGTTTCTTTTAAAATTAATAGGACATCATTTAAGTGATTATTATACATAACTTAAAATAAAAATAAAAAGATAAATTGCAAAAAAGAGCAAAAAATTTAAAATGAAAAAACAAATTTAGAAGTCAAAATTGAAGTAGGAGTCAGATTTGGACGAGGATCAATTAAATGACATTCGAAATAGATCCACATTCTTTTACTAAAAATCCCTTCACTTTCTTTCCTTCCTTTTTTGGTTTACCTGAGGTTATTTCATTGAGCAAAAAAATATAAAAAAATTAAGTAAAGTTCTTGAAATTTTTTCGAAAATGGAGATACGAACTAAAAATTTATTTTTCACAAAAAAAACGGAGAATAACTGTAATCCCCTTACCCGAGAAACTTGAGTAATGAATGTTACATTTAGCACTAGACATTCTTTTCTATATCAAATACTTATAATTTGGACCTTTATCAAGGTCATACTACCCTTTTTAAAACTTAACTAGACTAATAATAAAGTTTAATTTCATTTCAAACTCATTTCGGGTCTCTTTTGACTCAAATAAAAATTTTCAATTCTAAGTCTATATGTTTCAAGATAGTGTCATGTTACTATAGAACTTTAGCTTCAAAGTTATCTTGTCTCCAGACAAATGAGTGCATGTCTCGAGACAAAAGGGGCATATATCATATGTCTCGAGACAAAGTTCAATATGTCTTGAGACGTGATCCTGATACTATAGCTTTTTAGCTCCCACATTAACTTGTCTCGAGACATTCCGTACGTCTTAAGACCTGGGACAGGAAACCTGAAAATTTTGTTTTAAAAAACTTTTGAATCATATAAAGATTGTATCCAACATAGTAAACAAAACCTATATACTATATAATACCTTGTATTTTCTTTTCAAAACACCATTAACTCGAATATTAAAACAACTAAACACTTGTTACTTCATTATTAAACCTATGTACTTGCCATCATCTAAAATCGAAGGATTAAGTTCATACTCTCTTTCAAGCCTTGGTGATGTGATGAGATGTCTTGATGTTGCTACTTCACACGAGCGCTTCAATTCAAACTTTGACCTAAACTTTAAACAACAACGCATTAAGCTACATTGTAGCTTAGTAAACACCATTGAATTCAAATCTTACAATTGCGTAATTTATTCCACAATAATAATACTACTATTATACTTCATAAATTTTTTCATATTAATAAAAATAGCCATTCAACATTAATAAAATTCACTAATACTTTGATTCACTACTTGTCATTTTACAGTAAAACATGAACTTTTTATCAGAACTTACTTACCACGACTTTTAGCCCTTACTAGACATGTTTGAATCGAATGGATACATGGAACATATCACGATAAAAGAAGCACATAAGTGCTGAGAGGATGGGTATTGAAGTGCAATATCAGGACAAAACAAAGTAGCACCGAAGTGCATATCACGATTAATACAGGAACGCTTAGGTTCCTATGGCAAGCCAACCATACCCACGAAGTTCAACACTAGTTTACATGGGTGTTTCACAATTCCAGATTTACCATAATCAATCACAAATGGTTTATTCACGATTATACGGTTTCATTACACTTTCTCATTCCTTTCATTTAGCTTTACTATTTAACATTACTCGAACGTATAATTTCAAACATTAAGATTTTCAAAAGCATTAGCTTTTCATTTCCATTTCAGGACTGTTGACAATCTTTTTTCATGTTAATATATATTTAATGATTTTCACAAATTAACTACACTTTTGAACTTTTTAAGTTTAGTATCCATTTTTCCACAATTTAAAGAACAATTGTAATTTCATTTATAAAAATCACATAACTTTATTTAGTAAATTATTACACAATACACCTTATATTTCGTGCTCTTTGCATCATTTTCACTTTCAAATAATAACACTTAAAACTTTCACGTACTTTCCAATTTAGTCTTTTTAACCATGAAATTCAATATTCATTGTCTCGTAACACTTTAATCAAATAATTCATCATAATATCATATTTCACATGTCTAATCTGTATGCACTTCACTTTTCTTATTTCAATTATAAATTTCATAAAGTTCACAATTTAGCCCTTAGCATAATGAAAATTCAATATTTACTAAGATTTCACTTTGACATCACTTTATGTTTATTCCACTACCATATTACACTTCAATTTAAGCCTTCCATCATAATAATTGATTTCACATATCAAAATATTTTACACCTTATGTTACTAGTTTACCACAAATTCGATAACGTTTACGTTTTAGTCCTTAGGTAACAAGAGAATTCAAGGGTCCTTACCTCTCTTCAACCTTAAATCACTTGTTTTTCTCTTTTCTTTGTCACTTGAATTACTTCCTCTATCTCTCTCTTCGTCGGGTACACAAAACTTTTCATGATAACTCTCTACTTTAATATCACTTCCTTACTTTTCTAACAAGATTAAACTTAAAAATATGATAGAACTTTAATATTCTCACCTTGTTTTTTGAATCTCAAGCCTTAGCTTTATTTTCTCTCTCCTCCAACAAGAACATACAATCTTTCTTCTTGAAGTCTAAGTTCACTAGATGTTGAAGGCTTGATTTTAGTAAAAAAATTAATGGAATTTCAAGGATTTCTCTCTTAATTTCAAGGAAAGGACATGGAGAGTGGTGTGAGATGATGGAGAGGATGAAAATGACTTTCTTTTCATTTTTTCTAATTACCTAACTATTAATTAATTAATAATTATATCTAATAATAAAATAATTAAAAAATAATCATAAATTATTTCAACCAATCATTTCTCAACACCTTTTATCCTTAATCATTACCTCTAATATTTATCCAAATTTAGAAATGAACATTTTGCCCTTGAATTTTTTCAATATTCACTTTTAGGCCATTTCCCACTTTTGAAAAAGTTACAATTTAGTCCCTCTAATTTCTCCTCTTATTTGATTTGATCATTTTCACCAATTTATTTTACTCTTTAGTCGTTTCCAACCTTGGGACATTTGCATGATTGGTCCTTCAAATTTTCTATATTTATACTTTACCGCCACATATTTTGAATATTTACACGTGTCATAAAATTTTTTACTTCTTTACAACTTAGTCCATGCCTTAAATTAATATATATCATGACATACTTCTTAATTCAACTTTCTTTGACATCCAACAACCTTCTCTTTTGTCATTTATATTTCTTATTTTACTTTACTGAATAATCCATTCTGCATGATTCTCACTTAACACTATTTTATAAAATAATGGTTTTAGGGGTGTTACAATAACCTCCAATGAATATAGGTTTTAATCGAGTTTCAAGACCTTTGCACCGAAGAAGGTTGTGGGTATCTGGAAAATGGAAGGAACCAATGCAAAAAAGGGGCATGAAGACTTTCTTTCCATTATTCTTTGAAGGTTTTGAATTTTTAGAAAAATGGAGAGTGAATGTTTTGTTTGTTAGTTTTGGTTACTAGGGGAAGCCATGATAGTTTAAAGAGTATGAAGGAAGAAAGTAAGTAGAGTCGAAAGAGAGGGATTTTTTCAAAGTTTATTGCTAAGAAAATTAATTTTTCAATTGCGTAAGAATAAACTCATAATTAATTGAATAATGTTTTCTAATTTAATGGTTTTTAATATTAAGTTTAAGCGTTTTTAAAAAAAAAATTCTATAATTTTTAATAATTGAAGTAAAAATAAAAAAGAACAAGGGTTAAATTGACAAAAGTTGTAAAGGTTAAGAGCTAAATTTGTGATTATACTTAATTTTTAACATAATTAATAGTGGGACTAAAATTGAGCAAATTGAAAAGTCGAAAAACCAATTTTGAGCAAATAAAAGTAGAGGAACTAAATTCGTACAAATCAATAAGTACAAGGACTATCTTCAAAATTTAACCATAATTAAAATCATGATTTGAGAGTCACCGATGAATGTATGTATTGTATGAAAAATAATTTCAACTAAGTGATGAAAGTAATCACCCCAAAATGAATGAAAAAGTCAACATCTATTAAGTTAACTAACGTGGCATCCACATGGAAATCCATGTGTATGCCACGTTAGCAATTAATTAATTTTTATAATACTTTTATATTTTTTTAATTTTTAAAACAAATTTTATACTTTTTTGAATTTTTTATATTTTAAAAATTAATTGATTGCTAACGTGGCACCAGTACGATAATCCACGTGTATGCCTTGTTAGTAAGTTAAGAAAGGGCATAGCAAAGAAAGGCAAGCAGGGGCTTTTTTACCTAAATAAAAAAAATAAAATTAATAACTGAAATGGTATGCCCATTAGATTATTTATCAAAATGGTGGTTTTATTTGTGCCGCCTGTCAAATTGGCGGCATCGGGCTAAAATGCAATGATCTAAAGTATTCAGGGACCTGATATATAAATTTACCATTTTGAGTGACTGCTTAAAAAAAAAGTGAAAGGGTGCTGCGTGACATTGTGGCGGCACCAAAATTTAAATGTGGCTAATTGCCTTTTAACCCGTCCTTATTTATCATTTTCTTTTTATTCCCTTCAACTCAGAACATTGTGTTTAAACAAGCCTTCAACCTATTTTTGTATTTAAATAAGCTATTAACCCATGATTTTTATTCATAAAAGCCCTTTAGTTTAATATTAAAGTAAATATAATTACCCAAAGTAAAGCTATTTAAAAAAATATAAACCAATTCGCATTTTATGTTTACGTGAATTTGATGAGAATAGTTTATTAAATAAAAAAAAATTAAAATTTCTTGAGAGTGCTTAAATACATGATATTCTTAACTACTCTTTTGAGATTTTTGATTACTTTTTAGATTTTATGTTGATGTTAAAGTGTATATTATTTTTATTGCATTAACAAAAAATTAAGATAAGAGGTTGAAATTCAAAATATATTTAATTTAATATTAAAATAAATGGATTTTATAAGTAAAAATCATAGGTTAAAAGCTTATTTAACTATAAAAATAGGTTGAGGGCTTATTTAAACACAATGTAATGAGTTGAAGGGGAATAAAAATAAAATAATAAATAAGGAGGGCTTAGAAGGTAATTAATCACATTTAAAGTTTGGTGCCGCCACACCGTAGGCGGCACCCTTCTATTTTTTTCAGCAGCCACTCAAAAGAGTTAATTTCATATCAAGTTCCTAAATATTTTAAATTATTGTATTTCAGTCAGGTATTGCTAATTTGACAGACGACACCAATAAAACCATACTATTTTGATAAATAATATTATGGGCATATATTTTAGTTATTAATTTTATTTTTTATATTATTTAGGTGAAAAGACCGCAAACAAAACTTTGGTGTCATTTAACTAAAAGAGAATATTATTAACGCTTTGATTCAAACATGTAATTTAAGTTTTTTAGGCGTTTTGTTAAATGAAAAAAACATATTTTTTACTCCTTTAAAAAATAATTTAATTTAAACATTTTTAATATATATATTTTAATTTCTAACCCTAAGAAGTTGTATAATTTTATTTCAGTCCTTGAACAAATTCCTAACCTCAGAACAGTAAAGTGGAGGGTGAAAGATTTGGTGGGTTCTAGGGATTGCCACAAACGTCATGGAAAAGCTATAGCTAGATTCCATAGGGGGGCATTAACAGTCAAATATAGATGACATACGGGACCCATTACTGACATGAAAGGGACTTGGAGGAGCCAAGAGTCGCAGCAGCTTTTGCATTTTGTGGTCTGTCTCTTTCCCACCCAAACTACAAGACTGGAAAGGGACGACCGTCCTCTCCTCCTCCACATGTTCCATCCCTCAACGGCTAAGCATTAGCCTTGCCACGGAGCCTCCGTTCCATTGCAGCTCCGAAAGCTCCTCTTAAACAAGCTACAGTAATCATCAACTCCAATCAAACATGATAAAGCAGGTCTAATACTACATTTGTGATTCATGCCATTGGGCCTTTGCCACTTTGTTTGTAATTAAGTGTACTTCAGCATTCATGTTCCCCTCCTAAACTCAAAAGACTCGCCATTCAATATTGTTTAGCTATGGGTCAGGATCTACTTTTTACCAACCACATGGGGGAAAAAACAAAAGTGAAAGTAAAACATAAAAGACTGGACTAAAGAGGGTTTCTCCTTCGTTTTATACATACGAGGACAGGTTTTTACTTGGCTTTCTTAAATGGAAAACAGCTCTGGCCAGTCCTATTTTGTATTTTAACAATGGTCATTGGCACCAGCTTTTAAAAAAAAAAAATCACAAAAACTTTGAAAAAGGGCCATCTTTTATTTATTTCTACGTTCAAGAGCTTCCGGTTTTTAAGTCAAATCAGCGGCTGTCCCAAAAATGAAAAGAAAGGGAACTATTTGGTAGGACCAGCAAGGTTGGATTTTTCCAGTATCAGATATGGACATTGGCTGGCCGGCCTTTTGTGCCGCTGCTAATTCAATTTTCTAACACCCTTTAGCTGATTTTATTAATGAAAAAAAGTTTAAAGACTTGAAATTTCATTTTTTTGCAACTTGACTCAAGCTAAAGCACATGCAATTTAGAAGAGAAAATCTCCTATATGACATGAAATTAGCAGCTTATAGAGAGGCCACATTTTGAGATACCTACTTTCATTTGTTATTTATATTTATATAAATTTACAGCTGACATAGCGATGTCCAATGTCCATTGTTGAAGCATAAAGCCATAAACTAATTATCATATATATAAATTTAAAACAATATAGGAACACTAGTTGAGTCGAGTCGAGTCATAAAAAATCACAAAACTTTAGCTAGTTTTATTCCTTCTGCAAGAATTTTAAAAAGCTTTATGATTTTGGGGACTGCATTGTTTTTTTATCACTGCCCTGTGAAGTACCATTGAAGAGTTGGAGCTTGATCAACCGAGAAGAAATTGCAAGATTCCTCTGTGGTAAACACACATTGCTCTTCCACTTTCACTAACTGGGGCTGATACATGTTACCCAGAATCAAACTCGAGTCAAATGGCTGAAACCAGAGATGATTTGATGAATCTGAAGATGAAGAATACCCATTGAACTGAAATGAAGAAGATGATGATGGTGAAATTAGTAACTGAGCATTTTCATTGCTTTCTTCTTTGACAATCTCATTGGAATCATCATCGTTGTCGAAGAAACCTTGGTCTTTGACCTGCTGGGAAGATTTTGGAGAATCTTCTTTCACAGAGTGGCTGCTCTCTGAATTCTCTTCTAGCTTAGCTTTCAGTTCCCTCAACTGCAATTTAGCACCCAAAAAATCATATTAAGCTTCAAGAAATTTAACTTGTTAAAAAGATGGGATTTTATTAAACAATCTATTTCTATACCTCTGCAGTTAAAGCTTGTTTCTCTTGTTCAAGATTGTCGTAGTCAAGCTTAAGAGCACTATAATTGGCTTTAAGGACACCATAGTCTTTCTCCAGCTGCTTAGTCTTCCAACGAGCACGGCGGTTTTGGAACCAAATAGCTACTTGTCTCGGCTGAAGCCCTAATTCTTCAGCTAATTTCACCTTCCTCTCTGGCTCTAACTTGTTTTCCAATTCGAAATTCTTCTCCAAGGCCTTAACTTGATTCATGGATAATCGTCTTTTCTTCTCTGTAGTTTGATCAGCTTCTTCCAAGCTGTCTTCTTCTTCTAACCCATCTAACATCGCCTGGAACTCCCTGCTATAAATTTGCTTCTTCTTTGAATTCTTCTCCTCTAGATAAACCAAACCAACAATTTCAACTCAGTAACAAGTTATATTGAAGAATGTATGTATTTGAGTAATTATTGAATGCTTTTTGTGTTACCTTTTGGTGGAAAGATGGGATTCAAAGCATCCAGGGAACCTGAGCAAGTGAGCTGCTTCATGATTTAGGTGATTAAAGGAACTCTGTTTTTTGTGTTGGTGATGGAGGGCTCAAGTTTCAAGCAGGTTTGCTGTTTTTGGTCTCTTAATTTGGAGAGGCCCTAATTTACAAACAATACTAAATATTGAGCCACTGAAAGCTGACAACAATATGTTTGTACAAAAGAGAGAGACAGAGATGTTTCTTTCTTTTAATGATCCTCACTTCTCAACTTCAAGTACTTGGAAGAAAGAAATGAAGGCTAAATCATTGGCCTGCCAAGAATTTATAGAGAATTACAAGGAACAAACTTTCAAAAGAAAAAAAAAAAACTCTTTCTTAATTAAAGTTAAACTACAGTATTTAGAGACAGAGAGAGAATTCTGAAAGGAACCTGCTCCTTTGAGAGCTGTTATATAAAGGCATTAAGTTGATGTGAATTGGTGAAGTGATTTGAAAATTTTGACATCTAGTTGGAAAATTTCGTCCTTTTTCTTTATTTTTATTTAAAAAAGGTTGTGAATTTCACTTGTTTTTATGGACCATTTTAGTTTTTTATCTATAAATGGCTACATAAACATCCATGATAGAGCCCATCATAAGTGATCAACTGCACATGGGAGTTAGTTTGTAACTTATTCTTGGCAAAAATGCAGGCACATAAATAATATAGCCTACAAATATATATATATGTATATGTGTCTGTATATGTAAGGTTGTCATCTTGCCACATCCAACATTGCAAAATGAATTGGATCATTCGTTATTTTTATTATTCTCCCGTAAAAGAAAAGGGAATAGTAAGTAAATAAGACTAAACTGCCCCATAAGAAATCAAATCTAAAAATCCATTGAATTAACATGTGGCTATCTGGTTTTGCATAAACTAGCTGCCAAGCCTTAAATATGGAGGCTACTGCTTCTTCTATCATTATCTATTTTGGACATGTAATCTGATTGTCTGCAAGTTGCAACACACACTTGTCTCGTCTTTCATGGTGAACCATTACACTACACAAGTGTAAGCAGTGGATTCTATAGCAACCCAAACCTGGCTTTCAATATCATCTTCATGTGTATAAAAATGAAGGAATTATTATTTATTAGTAATAATATTTATATTTTTTGTTTTTTCAAATAATAGCATAAATTGCATTAGAATTATTATTATTTCTGGATCAAAGCCAGGGAAAAAGAAGAACAAAAAGTCCACACAGTCAGATTTCTATAGAAGATGATGGATTGATGACTTATTTAATTAAATAAGTAATTGTAAAGAGATAGGAGGGCTTTAGATGGGCGTAGCCGCCCCCTCCTACTCTCAAAGGTGTCAATGTCCCATTGGATTTTGGATTCTGGGATTTTCATCTCATCGGTTTGTACGGATGCTGCACTAATTTATATGGTTTTCTTTATCTTCTTTTCCTTAAAAGGAGTCCTGACTTTTGTAATGTCTTTCAAACCCATCATTGCTTTGCTTTTATTTTGCCTTGCATGTTGTGAAAGTGAATAATTATTTTATATATATATGTTGAACCTTCCTACAACGTTCCTAAATCATGTTTTCAGTAAGGGTTTTCACAATTTTTGTCTTTCTTGATTTATGAAACAACATTTTCTTTTTTGTTTCTTAAAAGACCTAATTACTTCATGAACAACTTGTGTAAGAAACAACTTCCCCTTGTGGAACAGTCCTCTTCTTTAAAGAGTCTTTTTAATAAGAGTACTTGTATTCTCAGATGAGACTGCTATTACCTCAATCAATAGCTTGTTGGTTATTTAAAAGAATTTCATTTTGGTTTGCAGGCCGTTTTGGTTTTTATATTTGCAACAAGTTTCCAAGCTCCCAAAAATGAAAAAACGATGCATTATCTACTTTATATGTCGACTTATTAAAAGAAGCTAATACATTAATAATTAAGCTTTTTTTTAAAACTATTTCAAAGATGAAGAAAAGAAAAATGTCAATGCTCACCGACCTTTCTGTAGTAGTAAATAACAGCTAATTTGAGAATTTGACACATGTAAAGTTTGAAACAGGTTGGTAGTCAAGCTCAAAATCAATACCCCCTCACCAGCCACCACCATTGCTATCAGTCCTAAAAAGCTTAAAGCTGAACAACTTAGTTAAAGACAGGGTATGGTGGATGCATACTTCTCAAAGATCTTCATTGATTACAGGGTATCCAATTTAGGAGCCAAAAATAAGCAATGGGATAAACTACTTTTTTGTGGGCACATTACATATCACTTTATTTCAGCTCCAAGGGGGAGGATCATGGCAATGCCAGGATCTTAGCAGTTGCAGTCCAAATCTCAAATTGATGATCACTCCACCATCAATTTAAGAAGTGTATCTGTTCACATGGCATTTCTAGGAACTTTGTTTATCAGTGTATTTTTCTGAAAGGAGCTTTGCTTAGCTAAATGGGTAGAATCGGATATCTCAAAACTGTGGCTAACAGACAAAACTTTCATGTACTATTTATGATTTCTAATTCTAGAAAGGAAAGTGCTGGCATGCTTTAGTTTCGTGTAAGGCACAAAGACACTAATCCCTACAATAAAGATAAACATATGAACAAAGTCGTAATTAAATGGGTAAATAAAGATAAGGATTTGAAAAAATGGGGGATTCTCTGGTAGGTAGGGCTAGAGCCTTAATTGAGTAGTGCCATACTGCCCTTTTACATGGGCAAGGTAAAGAAGAAAGAAGTGGGGTTTAGGTTTTCAGGACAATTAATGACTTTCACAAACCCTATAGGGGAGAGGGAAAGCAGCTTTTGCTTTATGCTTTATTTCTTAATTCTTAGACATGTCCAAAAGGATAGGTGAGGGAAGAAGTGACCTAGAGAATCTTTCTTGACTTCCTGCGCTTTAATCTAATCATATGATATATATAATATATAGATTGATGTTTTTATGGATTGAGACATATATTTGCTTAAGTATATTACAAAAGGGTGTGCATAATTGCTTCAAAAAGTGTTTGTGAACTATTGAAAAAAAGAAAAAGAAAAAAAGTGTTGTGAACATGGCAGAGTTCACACTTTTTCGGGTGTATGTTTTTCAAAGTTTCGAATTAAAAAAAATGAAAAGAAAAAACGACATTGTTTTACTCAAAAGATCTGTGCCTTACAACTGGAAAAGTTTCCTCCCTGTATTTTTCCATATTCCAGATTTCTTTTTCACTTTGCTGGGTGTTGGCTTATCAGCAATGTGCATTTCAAGAAAGGGACAATGAAGCTCGGATTTTGCTCAACTGGGGTTAAAGGTGTATTTGTACCATTCCCCCCCCCCCGGTTATGTACTATGGCTATCCTAAGTGCATATATAATCAAAATGAAAACAACAATAGAGTATCACAATTCTTGCACCCGTTTTCTTGGTGGAAACAACTGTCGTATTTTGGCAAGTGAGCCATCAATTACATAAAGTATATCATTTTCATGGGGTTTAATTGATAAATTCATGGTAACCTATGCTATGATTATGATGGCCATTCACATCACGAAACATGACGACCTGCATTATTGGGTATTAATAGTTAACATCAACAGAAAAAACAAAGATAAATCAGCACAAGTTTCAACAGTAATGAGTACGGTCATTGAAAGGAATGCGAGTTGAGAAAACTGACTCACTCACGCCACTGCCATTTTAGAGTTAGGGATGGCTAATGTAATAGGCAAGGAAGCAAACAAAGACAAGCAAACCATATGGATTGGAGTTTATGAAACCCTGGAAAGAAGCAGAGTAAACTTCGGTTCCAGAAAGGAAAGCCAAGAGTCAAAGCTAGAACCACCAATCAGGCCTGAGGGGGGCCACTAGCCAATCAACTTTATCTGCTCCGACTCATCGCATGTAAAGGAGCATATTAGTTCGCCTTTTTTTATTTTCTTCTTTTTCCCCTCAATCAAACAACGAATAAATCAGTTTCCTGTTCCCAGCTTTTGCACCACTGTTTATTATATTAGTTTCCTTTTGTAAATATTAAGTCAAAGATTCAAAATTATGAAGATTAGCAACGTGCCACCGGCCAAAGTGAATCAACTTTGACGCAACGAAGGTGTCGTGAAACATGACGTGAAAGGGATTTGCAACTAGGCCCATTTGAGGGATAGTTCCTTTACTTGGGAAACTGCAACACAACAAAGTATTCATATAGTCCAAGGGCCATAATGTAGGCTTGGTAAATATATTTATTTGTATATAAATTAAGCCATGCTGGGAAGTTCGAGCAGCTTGCTAGGGTGTTGTAGCAGTTACGGAGAACCATAATCTCAATGCTTGTCAACCAAGCAACCGGGATAATAAATCATTAATAAAAAAAATGGAACAATTACCATCCAAGTGTCAAAAAATTTAACAAATACATGCCTTGGTACCAGTTTTTTGCCTTGAAAACTCAATTCGTAATTAATGCTTTTGAAACTACAATTTCTATATTAGCTTCTACCACATGGAGCTCTATGATAAAATTAAAAACAATGATGGCTAAATAAAGCAATTTCTGTTTTATGATTGTGGGTCGCAGTTTAGCATGAGATTTTACTTCAAAAATGAAGAATAAGAGGCAAATTGTGAATATTGGGCCTAAGAGTTGGGTATGGATCCATCGATCAATCTACATGCTTCGGCTGACAAGACCTTAACCTCACCAAAAAAATCATGTCAGGGTGCTTAAGGAGAGATATTTTGAAAGATAAAGATAGCTAGATCCAAGGATTTCATGATTTCAATGAATGAATGAATGATATTCTAAGCAAGCTTGCATTAGCAAAAAGAAATAAAAATAAAAAGCACACGTGTAACTTCGCATGAAAGTTTCCATGGAATACTCGCGCTTCCGTTCACGTGGCAGACCAGACTACCCCGCTTCCATATTCAGTACTCTCTCCAAACCTTAATCAGTCTTCACTGATCTCTCGTCTCTCCCCTATCCAATCCCCATAGATTATTATTGCTGCTGCTTAACACAGAGGAATAAGGAAGGCTCACTCACTCCGAGCTGTTTCTTTTCTGCTTCGCTATTTCTCTCTCTCTCTCCCTCCCTCCCTTTTTTTTTTTTTTAATATTGGAATCCTTATTGAACTTCTGGTCTGGGGTTAGGATCAAGTATCTCATCCATTCCATGTTTGGTCTTTTCGTTACCCAAAGGAAAAGAGAAGAATAAGATAAGGATAGAAATATAGGAAAGCAAAGATGCTACACTCATCTTTTATATCCAAATCAAATGGTACCAAGTTTCCTTCCTTCGCTTCCGCAAATGCAACCCTTTCTTCCTTCCGAGCTTCTTCTCATTTTCAAATGGGGTATGCTCCTTTTTTTAAATGCATACGTTGGTGTTTTCTGATATATATTATTTCTCAGGTCTTGGGGTTAAACAGGAAAAAGTTAATATGGATGGGTTCAATTTTTATATACTGTTAAGCTCTTGTAATTAAAAAAAAGGTGAAAAAGTTTCGATCGGGTCTCAATTGGGAGAATTTCATATTATTATTTCGGTAAATTATTAAGGGTAGCTAGTGAAAATGGTGTATATTGAAATGGGATGTCTTGTTTTGCGTTTTTTAAGCAGTTAGTTTGGGTAATTTATTGACCTATGATAGTGATACTTTAGATTGAAGTGGAGTAAAATTGCATTCAGTAGCAGCAGCGGGCAACGACTTTCAAGTAAGGCATGTCTATGCTTATAATGATGTCATAGAAATTTCCAATTTGAATAAAAAAAAAGAGGGGCAATGTGATTGAGTGTTTGGGCATATTGCAAGGCAAGGAGCCGTGTCAAGCATAGGACAGCAAACGTCTACGGGCGTCAGGCAAGAGAACGTGTACTTGAGGTATCTTAATCTCCTGAATTTGTTTCTCTTTCATTAAGTTTGTTCTGCAATATTGAAATGTGGGACTTATAAGGGACTAGGGAGGTAAATGAAGTTGACCTTACTCTTCTGTTTCTCTTACTCACGTTTAAGATGTAAACTTGCATGGATAGTGCATGATGTGTGGCCGCATGTCATCTTGATAGTAAATTGCAAAAATCCTTACTTGCTCCATGCAACTGCTTTTTATTAGTAGCTTAGCCAAAAAAAAAAAGCCCTGCTATTATTAGTACTGTCTTTTATTATGCTCACTTCTTTTGCATTTTTTTTCTAAGTTTGCTTGTTTTGCAAATATGATACTGGTCCTGACTAAGAAGCAATGTATGTATACTAACACTATTTATTGATCTAAACCATTATTTATTCACTCTCTGCAATTTCAGGAAGAGGCCTCTGAAATGGCAGAAGCCACACCATCCTTTAAAATTTTTCCAGGTCAGGCATTTCCATTAGGTGCATCAGAAGTTGATAATGGGATCAATTTTGCCATTTTTTCACAGCATGCGACTGCAGTTACACTTTGCTTATCACTTCCCCAGAGGTGACAATACTGCCTCTTTTCGCTTTATACATTATATTATCTGTGTACTTATTCTTCTGGGATAAGTTAACCTGATTCATTGTTTTCATTTTGTCTGTTTTTAATTAAATTACTTTGTGAGCTTATGTAAACTTATTATCCTCTTGCGTGGACTTCATGTCATTTTATTCTATTTTATCATACATGTAAAATTGATTTCTCATGACTGGCTTTTTTTGTTCTCCTAAATAGGAAAGATACACGAAAAAATATGTTCAGATATTTGTTTGTTCACACAACTTTTCTGGCATACTTCCAGGAAATGTGTATAAAAGCTTGCTCTTCCTTTATATTTGTAGTGTTTGTCAATATTGTTGATGATGAGTAATTCATTGTTGTGGTAATGTATATCAGGGGAGAACTTGACATGCTGGCTGGTGGAATGATCGAATTTTCTTTGGACCCTAATCTCAACAAAACTGGAGATATTTGGCACATATGCATTGAGGTAGTATTTCTAACAAGATTCTTGAAATAATTTCTTTGTCTCTGAATTAGAATCAACTTCTCTTATTTCATTGTCTTTAATATGCATACTTGAACAGTGGAAGCAACTCTTTAATTTTCTTGCCATGATGTAGTCTGATTTCTGGATGTGTAGGATTTGCCTCGGAGCAATGTCCTCTATGGTTATCGCATTGATGGTCCCAAAGATTGGGACAAAGGGCATCGGTTTGACAGCAACAATGTTCTTATAGATCCTTATGCAAAGCTAGTAGAAGGTCGTCGAAATTTTGGAGATGCAAAGCATAAATTATCAAAATTTCTTGGAACATACGATTTTGATAGCTTGCCTTTTGACTGGGGAGAAGACTACAAGCTCCCAAATATCCCCGAGGTATGGGCAAGAAAGTTTGTTTTTGTGGCCCACAGCCAATTCTCCTATTGGGTAGATCAGTCACTCGTTTGTTTGTTGTTTCTTTCTTTCTCACGTTTTGCAACTTTTGTTTGATGCATATCTGAATTAAATTTATCTCTTATATCTTGTACATGGATCCCATGCTACTTATGCCACATATTAAGTTCTCCTCAAGTTCTATTTTTTTGTTTAGAATCAAAGTCATTTTGTGGTTCATCTTATCTGTGAATATTTCTGCAGCTCAATTTTTATGACACTTTCCACTTGATTGCAGAGAGATCTTGTCGTATATGAAATGAATGTTCGTGCATTTACAGCTGACGAATCTAGTTGCTTGGATCAAGATATACGGGGCACTTATGCTGGTCTGATAGAGAAGGTATTGATTTATTGCATTATGCTCTATCACATTTTAAGAAATTGCTATTTGGATAATGCATTAGTTACAAGATTTAATAGTGCTTTCAGTTTCCATTTTAACATAATTAAGCCATGGTGATGTGTGGAATTCAATCTTAACTCTGTGACTGATAACCGACAGTTGAACATATGACTTAGATACTTATCATTGACACAAACACAGGTTTTGGTTTAAGACATGGGCATTAGGGTTAGGGCATCCTGAAAGGATGGATTTGCAATGCTTGTAACATCAGTTCTTCTCTTCCTTGAATGAAGAGCAACTTTTTTATGCAAACTAATTAAGTTGTCCCTATTAATCTTAGCAAGATAATATATGCACTAAGAAGCATGAGAATGGTTGGGGAGAATGAAATCATAGTTTTATGTTGTTATCTCTAGAGAACTGCCATGTGCTCCATATGACAATCAGCATGCTAAAGGAAATTTTGTTAGAGTAACTTCTTTCATTCTGCATGGAAGTCTTATTCCAGAGAGTTGATTACATATTTGTGTCTGTAGAGAAATGATTGGACTCTTTTCAAATATTTATCTGACAGTTTTTTTGTTGAATTTTCTTTAAAGATCCCACACCTTCTAGAACTTGGAATCAATGCAGTGGAGTTGCTTCCTGTCTTTGAGTTTGACGAGTTCGAGTTTCAAAGGCGCCCCAATCCCAGAGATCACATGGTAACTAGAATATTCAATAAGCACGCACACTTTTTTTGGGTCTCAAAACGTATTTAATGTTACTAACTTCCCTGCTCTTTTCACCGTTGCTCAGTTTGTAATCAATTTATAAGTTGGTATATATTTTGCACTGAACTTGAAAGTTTAGGTTCTATTTATAGTTTGAAGTAGTTGATCCCACCTTGTGGATAGTGTTCATAGGATTCCAACTACTTAATGAAATGCCAAACCCATTAATAACATGTTACAACAGTTTGTGATTATCTGGATTAATTTTCTGGGACCAAGGTCTTATAGTGTGCTCTTTTGTCACACCTGCTCTGTTACAGTGTCCCTATTTAAAAATAAATTAAATAATTTGTATATGTTAATTGCAGTGAAATTTTAATAACACTGAGAATCCTGTTTGTTTTATTTTTTAATTTAAGATCAATACATGGGGTTACTCGACGATAAATTTCTTTGCTCCTATGAGTCGTTATGGTAGTGGTGGTGGAGGAGCTGTTAGTGCTTCTCGGGAGTTCAAAGAAATGGTTAAAGCCTTGCATGGGGCTGGAATTGAGGTAACTGTCTTTTATCACTATGGTTAGTAGACTACATAATGTACAATTGGTGATAATTTCCTTCTTCTTGTTCCATTGCAAGTATGAAATATGCTTATTGTTGTGTTTCTTGACTTTTTATTTTCCTGCAGGTGATTTTGGATGTTGTTTATAATCACACTAATGAAGCTGATGATAAGCATCCTTATACCACTTCATTTCGTGGCATAGATAACAAGGTGGTTTTTCTTTTTTCTCTTTTCCCCCATAACTGTAGTAAGGCATTTCAGCATTAGAAATCATGTTCCTCATTGATGCAACATATATCCCTCACAGGTGTTGTATCCTACTAATTCATTTGCAGGTTTATTACATGGTGGACTTAAACAACGAAGGTCAACTGCTAAACTTCTCTGGCTGTGGTAATCTGAGTTTCCTACTTGGCTTTTTTCGCGGTTTTCCTGTTGAATCTGTTCCATTATTCTTTTTCTAGATGTAGAACAATTGACTCACAAATTTCTTCCCTAAAAAGGCTATTCCCTTGCAGATGTGTAAAAGTAACTCATTGCTAGTCTCTTGTTAGAATATCAAGACTGCTTTTGAGATTGTTTTGTTTGCTGACTTACTTCTCAGAATCTTATATCTTCTCTTTCCAGGTCTACATAGCTATTGATATGATCTCTGCCTGCTTTGATAATTATAAAGATAATTCCCATCTTAAGACACTCGAATTTAGAAAGAAACTACCATCATTTTGTCTGATTAAGAATTTAGCATCTTTCTTCAACTTTCATCTTATGTTTCTGTTTCTGATCTGTTGTTGTGATGCTACTGAAGTCAAGATCTTGCTGTTTGCATAAGTTTGGTGCAGAGTATGACCCGAGGCATGTCTTTTGATATTGTCTTCTCTGTGATGAAGATGTAAAATATTTCAACATTTGGATCACTTTATTCATCTTTCATAGATATAGTGGTTTAGCTCAGGCATTAGTTTTACATCTAGCTTCTTTTTCTGGTGTTTAAAATCTCATGAATCAATTCCTGGGCAGTTAAGAATTCGTCTAAAACAATTATTTCACAGAGTGCAAAACAGGCTGAATTTGGGATCTATATTATTTTTTTACGAAGATTTATAATTTCCTCTATCTAATATAAAGATTTTTGAGATGCAAACTTGGTGTTATTCAGGGAATACATTCAACTGCAATCATCCTGTTGTCATGGAGCTCATACTTGACAGCTTAAGAAACTGGTATGGATACAAATCCTATAGGAACTCACGCCTTTTTCTGCTAATAGCATAGATATTTTCTTTTTAGTTAAAGCAATTCAAACCCTTTTTTTTTTTTTTTGGTTTTAACATCCTGTCCTGAATTGTTTTCTTTCATTCCTTCTTTCCCTTTTTTTTTTTATGTGTGTGCTGAGTTGTTCGTTAAATTGTTAGTCCTGTTTTATTATTGTTTCATGTACAAATAATTTGAGATGTAGTGCTGTTGTGGTTTTCCTTTTGACTGGAATTACTACTAACTCAAGAGAGTTTAAATGGGCTTTAGCATACACACTTAGTTCTGCAGTTGGATAATTTTCAACTCAAGAAGGAAAAACAGAATTGGCTTAACTGAATTGTGATACACTTTTGATCAGTTGGATAATCTGTATTTAAGTCAGTCAACATACTTAATTACACCTGGGGAATGATCAATAATGTTCAACATTTTATTTTTCTTACCTTTTATGCGTGTGTATTATCTTTGAACCAACAAGATTCAGTCTTTCAAGAGTTTCTTACTGGACACCCAAAAAACCTAATATATGGTGAAACCAACAATTTTTTATTGGCTGACATGTTTCCTATTCTTTGCTATTACCAAATGTAGGGTTGTTGAATATCACATAGATGGATTTCGGTTTGACCTTGCTAGTGTGCTTTGTCGAGGCACAGATGGTTCTCCTCTTGGTGCTCCTCCACTTATCAGGGTAGGTGGCTTAAATGCCTTTTCACTATAAATTGCTACACGCAGCATATCTGCATTATTCAAAGTACAGTGGTTTAAAGTCCCTTTTGATCTAACATGGTACGATAACAGGGCAAAATACTATTATGGTTTAACAGCCAGATCTACTGAGGATATTTTTTGTTAGGTTTATTCTCCTATTCTAAAAGATTATAATGAAAGCATTGCTAAAGTTTTTGCTCTCAATTTTTTTATTCTTAAGAATTTTGCCTTTTCCATTTTTTTCTTTTTGTTGGGGTTGAAGGGGGGGGGGAACTCTCAAGTTGCTGTTTCCTTTTGTGAGTTGTCGACTCATTCTTTATGAACCAGGCTATTGCAAAAGATGCTACCTTATCAAGGTGCAAAATTATTGCTGAACCTTGGGATTGTGGAGGGCTCTATCTTGTTGGCAGTTTTCCTAACTGGGACAGGTAGTTTGCTTAAAAAAAACATTTGATCTTCATTCTGTTTGTTTAAGGAGCTAGAGCATTTAGAGCACGTAAGACCAGCTCTAGCTGAAATTACTTCTTCACTATTTCATTGTCAAATAATACTTTTAACTTGTAAGTGCAGTCATTGTTACTAACCTCCCTAGTTTGCAGTAAATCTAGTTATAGAAACCTCGAGGGAGGAGTGTTTTCTTTTGATTTTTGAACTTTGAGAAAGATACATGCAATTTTGGCATTTTCCTTACTTTTCTATGTAAGATTTCTTTATTTTTTGCCATTGTATATGTCAGTGAGGATAGCATCACTTGGTTTTCTTTGGATATAAAAAGATTTTTATGGCTTGCCTGTAGCTCTTGGTTTTCTTTTCTGGAGTCTGCACTTATTATCTCCTAGTTGGATGATTGTGTGATTAATCATAGGTTTCCACCTCTAGCTTTCTACTTCAAATAGTTCTTTTTTTCTTCCTGGAAAATTTCACTTCTAAGATCACAGTGCACCTTTCCTCCTCTATGACTTTCAAATTCTTCTTTGCAGGTGGGCTGAGTGGAATGGGAAGTACCGTGATGATCTAAGAAGATTTATAAAGGTAGCACCATATGGAACAAATATTTTGTTACATGAACATACAAGTAATTCACATTGATTCGGGTTTAACTTCAGAGTGAACACAGAGTCAATGGGAAACTAAGAGAACATTGACCCATAGGTTGTGATTGAAAGGGATCTTTTACTCTTATCCAATGGATTGACTGGTTGGCTATGCATAAAAGGATTCTAGCCGTATTAAGTTTATTTTAATGACATTGAAAGACCAGTGCAGTCTGAGGCACGCTAAAGGAGCAGGGATGAGCATAATCCTGAGGTGCAAGGTGCAAACCAAGGATTCACATGTATGAACTGTGAAGCAAAGAATGAACTAAGGAAACATAGATCACTCTATTAAACTTTAAGCATTAACTCTCCTCAAGTACCTAGTATTCGACAAATCCCAAATGCTATTAAATGGCACTGTAGGCTTCTGCTGTTCCATCTTTGATAAGAGGTTATGCATAGACCATTCAACCTTTTCATTTTAAAGATACATAATTTTTGTCTTTTTTGTCGGTTGAATGTAACAATAGAAACAGTAAACTTTAAGAAAAGATGAGCAAACTTAACTGAGTTAGGTTTTTTGCTCCATTTGCCTCTGAATAAAGGTACCTCGCCTTGGGGGTTGAGGTCTGGTGGTGGTGGTGATGGTTGGAGTGAGGCACTTGCTAGATTGTCTTGCTTCTTAGCACTTGGAGTTTCTCCTTGGCTACGCTGCACTGGAAGGTGCTTGTTGCTTCAGAATCCCTAGTTCATCATCAAAGAAATTTTAACATAAGCATTATATAAGAATATATGTAGTATTTAACTTTTATCAACTGCTTGAGATTGTATGTTGGGTTTTCCAGTTTTGTACTTTATTAAACAAGTAGGAATGTATTGAGTTCAATTTTTGATACTCTAAACTATTATTTTACATGATGCTGAAATTATCTTTTCAGGCCCTGATGGGTTCAAATTATCCTTTCTTATTTATGATATGACGATCTCTGTTTGGTATCTAATTATGAACTTTCCTTAATTTAGGGCGATCCTGGTATGAAAGGAGCATTTGCAACTCGTGTCTCCGGATCTGCTGACCTCTACCGTGTAAGTGTTATTTGTTCAGTGATATTAGTACTTGTAAATTAGCACTCTAAATGCTAAAATCAAGGAAAATCATAGCTGTCTAACTAGCATTTGCGCTTTTTATGCCCCAATTCTCGTGTTTAAATATTATTAACTACTAAGCTTGGAGAGTATAGATGAAAATTTAGAAATGCTAAACAGAATCCCAGCCACATTTTCAGTCCAAATTTTCAAATTATGAAGCTGTTGTTGCATGGTTTGGTTTTGGTCTGCGTATCATTCCTAGACATTAATGTGGGACAAAAAGAAGGCACTTGAAGCATTTAATTGTTTAAGATGTTATTAAATTGCTTTTTGTTATAATTTATGTGTTATATTGTAATTGATCATATTTGGTATTTGTAGTTATTTTGGGAGTATTTTACGTGCTCTTAGTTGTAAATTTGACTTGATACACTCACCTTTAACTTCTTCCATTTTAATGGTTGTAAAACATATTTTTGGCTCATTCTACAGAAAAATAAACGCAAGCCATACCATAGTGTTAATTTTGTCATTGCACATGATGGCTTCACCCTCCGTGATCTTGTTTCATACAATTTTAAGGTATATGATGTCCAGTGCATCCATTAAAGTGATTCCTTTGTGTGTGTGTGTGTGTTTCCTTTTTTTTTGGGGGGGGGGGGTTGAAGTATTTGCACTTACTGCTTGTTTTGACAGCACAATGAAGCCAATGGAGAAGGTGGAAATGATGGAAGCAATGACAACTTTAGTTGGAATTGCGGGTTTGAAGGTATGTAAAAAAATGTTTTTTTCCCCCTTCGAAATTGTTTTTTATTCTTTCTCTAAACATGCATAATGATACTTTTGGACTATCTTAGTGGCTTTAGCTTGTTTCCTTTCATTTCTTTGCATGGTTTGAGTCTCCAGTTAAGTGAATATGTTCAATTGTATCATTTTATTAAAATTTGTTCCATCTGAACTCCTTTTTCCTGTATTTCTTTGATAGGAGAAACTGACAATGTTGATATTATTGCCCTGCGTTTCCGGCAAATGAAAAACTTCCATTTGGCATTGATGGTATCACAGGTAGAGACATTAGACACTAATTTTGCACGTCATATGCTTCATGGAGTGAGAGGTCTCGAGAGGTCTCGAGAGGTCCTGGAACCGTCCCCTTTGATACCCCCAACCATCTGTTTAAACACTGTCTATTTTGTGTATCTATAAGCTCTGTTGATTTTTGCTCTTAGATTTCTATTATTTGCTTTATACTGCGATTGAACTTGTAGAAACTATAATCATTGAGTGCATCATTATTAGGGAGTTCCTATGATGCTAATGGGAGATGAATATGGGCATACACGATACGGGAATAACAACAGTTACGGGCATGATACTGCTCTTAATAATTTCCAGTGGCAACAGGTTAAAATTTATCATTTTTAAATAACTTTGATCTATATAGTACGTGCTTGATGGTTTTATTTATGTTGAAACAGTTGAATGCAAGGAAGAGTGACCACTTCAGGTTTTTCTCTGAGGTGATACACTATCGGCAAAAGCATCGAGTATTTTCCCATGAGAATTTTCTCGACAGAGTACTTTTCTTTACACTTGTCTTGGTGAAACTACGTTGTGCTTTGACATCCTCTGAAGTTCAATAGGTGCTTTATGTGTGCAGAGTGATGTGACTTGGCATGAGGATAACTGGGACAACCCAGACAGCAAATTCCTCGCATTTACGTAAGAAATTTACATGTCTCTTAATAGGTTGTTGATATTTCCTAGTCATTTGTGATTTAAGTAATGTGTTGGCATTACCCACCACGTTCCTTGTATATCCACATTTGGCTTCATCGACTGATTATGTTGTTCAGAAACAACAATTTTGTTTGCTTTATCATGCGCTTTATCTATCCCATGACCGTAAATATTCTTGTGGGCTCCGATGTGCCTTTATGTGTGTGCATGACTGATTTCTTTTCTTGCAGGCTTCATGACAAAGGTGGTGGAGAAATCTATCTGGCATTCAATGCTCATGACTTTTTCGTTAAAGTTTCTATACCGCCGGCACCACCAAAGAGGCGTTGGTTCCGTGTGGTTAGTCTCAAACTACCTGATTCTGTTCACTTGGCACTTTTTAGTGATCTATGATTCCACCAATACACTTTCACAGGAAATGAAGATTTTATTAGCATTATTAACTGCAATTTTCCATATTATAAAAGCTACAAAGCCTGTTTGGGAATAAGCATGCTTTGATTGTTAATATAGAAAGAGTGTTGTGTTGTTGATAGCTTGAACTGAGATTAGGAATGGATATTGAAACTGCAGGTGGACACCAATCTTGCGTCGCCGGATGATTTTGTGGGTGAAGGAGTCCCTGGAATTGGCAGCACCTATAATGTGGCTCCATACTCTTCCATTCTTCTTGAAGCTAAATAATTATGAGCTGACCTGAACCCCTTGGACTTTGGATTAGAAGACGATCAGATTTGTTATCCTATTTGCAAAGCTTTGTTAAATCTTCTTAAAAGTTGAAACTTTTTAGCAAATGTGAAAACTAATATAATCAAGCGATAAATAGTTCGTTTTCATATTTACATCTTCACATTTTATTTGATTAATTAGAATGCGTTGTACATGATTAAAATTGTAAGTGCTTCAAAAATATAATATTTTACAATAATAAATGTATCAAAATGTAATATAATTAATAATTAATAATGAAATTCAATTTTCTTTTTTCCTCTTTTAACTATCGCTTCAACATTAATGCATCTATTTTGTAGTAGTTACTTTATAGCCGCAATTTTTTGTTTTATATTATTAAAATATCAGTAACTTAAAATTAAATAATTTAGGTAATGGTGAAATACGGCGGTGGATATCAATATATATATAGTGGTATAAAGTTTGATTTTTGTATTTAATAAAATACTTTTTAATGTTCAAATTTAATGGTAAATATAAAATATAATTTAAATATCAACAATTACAGCTTTAGGATTCAAATTCAGTAAGATGTCTATAATTACTTCTTTTAATCATTTATTGGTAAAAAAAAGGGTAAATTATATAAAAAATTATCTTAAAATAACATTATTTTTATTTTAATCATTTAATTTTTTATCAATTTAGTCATTTTAATTAAGATAATTGAGTAAATTTAGTAAATCTATTAATTAATCATTGATGTAGCATTTTCTTTTCAACTTTCTTGACTAAAGCTAGCTTATAATTAGCTTTATTTGTTTATTTGCTGTCATTCTCCGAAGCTTCTGTCCGCTTTCGCCCTCCCAAAACAACTCGTCATTTCTTTCCCCTCGCTCAACTTCTTCTTAGTCACACAGCACCCAAACCCTTCTGCCCCAGAATGTCCGTCACATCATTGATTTTCCTGATTGACTCCATCTCCTTAACCACTCAACTCGGTCAACCTGTCCAAGTCCTAACCGCCCTGTATACCGTAGCAAGAATAGCTCTTGAAAAGGTTTTGCTGTCAACTTCATTTGCACCAGTAAGCCATACATGTTTTTTGCTATGTGCATAATCATGATTAGGGATGGATCCAAGGGAGGTGTGGGGGCAGTCGCCCTCCTTTGAAATTTTTAAAATTTTGAATTTTATATATAATTTATCATGTATTGTAAATTTGGTGTCTACATCGTATAATATTCGTCCTCTTGACCAAATTATATTTCTTATAAGTCGCCCCTTAAGTCATAAGGTTATACTTTACATTAACAAAGTTACAGTTTTTAATTATATAACTTTAATAATAATCCAATATTAATATATTATGAGCCTTGAAAGATTAAATTTAAAGGCCCAATATGGACTTCAAAATCAAATTCCAGAATTATTTGATTTGACCCATATTCATACATATTAAGTTAGTGACTTTTTTGTATTTTGATTTGTATGTCTTACTAAGGAATTATCTTCCTCTTGTAAGCTGCCGACACTGCTGAGAGAAAAATAAAAGAGTTTGATGCCAAGATTGATAGCACAAAGTAAAAAAATATAAATTATCTTCTTCTCGACTCCTTACACAAAAGACCTATTGGTTTGATATATTTTTTGCTGGTATCAATTTATTGCTAACATAAGTAAATTCTCGCTTTAATAGTGAGATAATGGAGTTACTTGTTCTTAGCTCCACTTTGGGTCCACGCGATAATTACAAATCTTTTTAGGTGAAAGATATCTGTAAGCTTATGAATAATTTTTATCTAGACGATTTTACGGAGTAAGAAAAACTACACATAAAGATTCAATTGGAGCATTTTCAACTTGATGCTCATCTAAGCACAGAATTGCAGAAAGCTTCTATAGTTGCTGAGTTATGTCAAGTGCTAGCTAAGATAAATAAATCAAGTATTTATCCTCTTTTTGATAGAATTATTTGTCTTATGCTAACTCTTCTCGTGTCTACTACAACAATGGAACGAGCATTTCAACCATGAAAATTGTGAAGACAAGGCTTTGCAACAGAACGGGGATAATTTTCTTTTAACTTACCTGGTGGCATACATCGAAAAAGAGATAGCTCGAGAATTTTCAACAGATTCTTATAAAAAAATGGATGGTGCAATTTAGGATGCATAGTATTGAGAAATAAGACCAATGCCAAGTTTTTTTAATTTAATTTTTTAAATTATAATGATATTTATGAAAATTTTAGTATAGTATTAGTTATTCTATTTTTTGCATATTAGAAAGAAATATTTAATTTTATATAGTGCGATTTTTTTCTTTTAATTTTTTTTTTACAATTAAATCTTTCATGCTTTTTAAAAAAATATTAAATTAATTTATTTGATAAAAAAATCCGAAAAGAGTTAATTTTTTTTACATTAAAAAAAATTATTCGAATTTAGAAGTTTTACCCATTGAAATAAAATTTTGGATCCTTCCCTAATGATAGTCGACAGCATCTAATCATTACAGATACATGCATGCATGCATCTCGGAGATTATCATAATAAAATCTTATGTGGGAAAGTTTTAGAATAACGATTAACATTGTTTTTCAAAACTTTGAAAGAATATATAATTTTTCTATGGCCAACATTTTATTTTGGTTTCTTTTGCTCAACTAGTATTCTCCTAGTAGACTTCAGGTGAATCGCCTTTTTCTTTTTCGATTTCAGTTCTTTGATATTTCGGAAATCGGTAAGAACCCATTGTCTGATCATTCATGACGTAAATTTTACAGGGCTGCTATGGAGTCATCTTTGTTTAGACCATGGTTAAAGAATCTGGAGAGTGAAAATGGGATTTTGGCTAGTGGGAACATGGCTTTAAGTACTTATTCACTTCATATTCATAATACTTGCATTCATCATTGAGCCTTTTCGTTTGGGTGCTTTTTGTTTTACTTGGTTTTATCATTCTCGTACTGAAAATCATGGAAGAATTGTTAAATAAATTATAGGAATTGCTATGTCTGATGGATGTTGCTGTGGGTTTTAAGCAAATTCTGAATTTGCTAAGCGTAAAAGGAAATGTCAAATATCTACTATAGTACTCACTTTTTTCCCTTTGATGACAGAACTTTGGATTGATTGTTTTCTTTGATTACAGGGAGTTGGTATGTTTGGAAAGCGAATAGGCTTCCTCAAATTCAAAGCTGATATCATCCATGAAGGAACGGGAAAGAAGGTATTGGATCATCTTCCTGACTAGTTTTCTAAACATGTGAAACTGCTTGATGTTGGAATTGATTGTTAATTCCAGCTTTGAGCATTTGTTGCAATTATTCATGCAATTATTGAAGGGCGAAGGGGAACGATGAAGTTACAACGCAAGAAGCCTGTGCGAGCTTGAATGATTTGTTATTTTGGAGCACAAGGGTTTGGGTGCTGTGTGACAGTGAAGAAGCTGAGGAAGAGGGAAGGAAACGGTGAGACGTTTGGGAGGGCGACAGCGGACAGAGGCATAGGAGAATGGCAACAATTAAATTAAAATAAATGTTTGGACTAATTAGAAAAGAGTCCCTAGCTTTAGTTAAAAAAGAAAAAAAACCACGTCATTAATCGGTTAGTAGATTAACAAAATTTTTAACAGTAATAATTGAGTACTTATCTTAGTTAGAATGATTAAATTTTTAACGGTAATGATCAATTCCAATACTTATCAATAAAGGCAATGACAGACAATAACCAAATACTTTAATACAAAAAAAAATCAATTTCTATCATGCACATGCCATACATTTTAATACAATAAAAAATCCATGTCTATCATGCACATGTCATACACTTTAACACAAACAAATCCATTTCTATCATGCACATGACAGACAATAACCAAAGAAATCTAAACCTGTCATACACTTTGATACAAATAATAATCATATTTGAATTAACATTTAAAAAATGCTCTTGACAACTAGGAACTGATTTCTCATATTTGAATCCAAAGAAACTTGATATTATTAGTCATAAAAATAGAAATTGATTTGTCTCTTTCCTAAAGCTATCTGTAACAGCCTAATTTTCAAAGGTGTTGGAACAGTGATTCGAGATCACTAAATCAGACAAATGAGTAGGAAATATTATTAATTTAGTGAGTATAAGTTAAATGTGAAGTTAGGAAAAATTTTGAAATAGTAAATAGTGTACTAAAAATAAATATTAAAATAATTAGAATCAAAAATGAGGTATCGAGACCTCGAGAATTTTAAATCGAGCCATAAATATTTTTATAAATATTTATGGAGTGTTAATAAGTTAGTATTAAAGTTTCGTTAAGAAATTTTAAAGTTCTGATAGTTAATTGAACGAAAAGGACTAAATTGTATCAAATGTAAAATTGTGGGAAATGATTAAATAGCTTAAATAATAAAAGAAAGAGGGTTTAAAAGGAAAATAGACCCAAGGTCTATTTGGGCTGGACGGGCATGAAATCAGCAAGAAAATAAGGAGAATTAAGGGCAAAATTAGAAAATTAGAAAATTTACTTAATAAAGTTAGGACTAAAGTGAAATTATCTAGATTTCTCTTTATTTTCTTCATTCTCATCAGCAAAAACGCCATGGAAGAGTTCTCTTAAGCTGGTTTTTTATATTTTTACTTCAAGTAAGTTCAACTCTTGATTATTTCTTGAAATTTTTGTGTTTTTATGACTTTTACAACTAGGTTCACTTGTTGAATTCATTAGTTTTTGATTCTATGAAAGAAATTGAAAGTTGCTATGAATATGTTCTAGAATTATATGATGATTTGAAATGGAATTAGAGCTTTAAATTGTTTATATGCTGATTTTATTGAAAGAATTGAATAGAAAGTGAATGTTTGAGACCTAATTGTAAAAGAGTTTGAAGTTAGAGTTTTATGTGGAAATTCTGAATTTCAATAGTTATGAAATAACTTATAATGTCTAGGAAAAATATTAATTGACAAAATTATCTTAATTGAGGGGTTAATTGAGCAAGGACTGAATTGCATGAATTGTGAAATTTGGGGCAAAATGGAAATCAACATTTTGCACTAAAACTGTTTTGGACAGCAGCAGTAGTCTAACTTTGAAAAATCACCAAAAATTTTACAAATGGAATTAGAGGATGAATAAAATATGAAATTAAATATTATTGAATCTAGTTTCTTATAGAAGAAATGATGTAAGCAATGGAATTGTAAATCATGAGATATGATAAATTTTGTGAGACAAGGTCAGAATGATTTTGGGTTCCCCTATTCTGACTTTGTAAAATCATCAAAAATTGGATAAAAATAATTAGGGGCTTAAATTTATATGTTTAGAATCCTGAATAAGTCTATTTTCAAGAGAAATAAACGGGAATATCATTCAATCTTGTACGAGGAGATAATTAATTTTAGTGAAGAAGGGTCGAAACTGTCAGACAACAGAATAGGAGAGACTTCAATGAATAAACTGTATTAATTGGTCCAACCAAAAATTATGAAAAATTTATGGTAAGAATACATATGAGTCTAGTTTCTGGGAAAATTTATGGATCTTAATTTGGAGTTCTGTAGCTCAAGATAAAAATAATTTAGTGACTATGACACAGATGAATAGCTTGGATATTCACATAAGTAAATAGTGAAAATTATGGATAATGTTACTTACAAGTGTGTGATTTATACTAAGGATGTGGATGGAGAGGAGGATGAGGAAAAATATACATATATTTATGAATGACTCGTGTATAAATTGATCACATGCCCGATTATAATCGAAAAGTGTTGAATTAGAAATGATATAATGTTTTATTTAGAATATTTATTATGAAACTAAGATTATCGTTATAATACAAAAATCGAACTTCTGAGTTTATATAGCTAAATTTTAATGATCATTTGTTAATTTTATGAATTTCATGATGTGTTATTTCATATGTATTGGTGATAAAATCTTGAATAATGTAAAAGCATGAAAATTGAATAAATGATCAAATTGAGCACTTCAGTTCAATGACAAGATGAATTGACGGAAAATACCGTGGTTGGTCCATGGCAAAGTGTGAAACGTAGGTATGGTATCATCCATACCGAGTTGTGAAACGTAGGTATGGTATCATCCATACCGAGTTGTGAAACATAGGTATGGTATTAACCATACCGAGTTGTGAAACGTAGGTATGGTATTTCCATACCGAGCTATGAAACGTAGGTATGGCATCGTCCATATTGAGCTATGATACGTAGGTATGGTATCGTCCATACCAAGTTATGAAATATAGGTATGATATTTTCCATACCGAGCATGAAAAGTAGGTATGGTGTTTTCCATAAAGAGTTGTGAAACGTAGGTATGGTATTTCAATGAGGAAAACCATACTGAGTTGTGAATCGTGACACCGAGCAACGACGTACTCAATTTCGTAAGACGTTTCCTAATTTGATAATAAGTAATTTGATCAGTGAAAAATTGTGACAACCCTAATTAGACCTTAGTTGGAATGTGGTTTCGGGACCACAAAATCGAGTCATAAAAATTTAATTTAAATTTAACTACATATATTCTATGTATGATGGTGTATGTGTGCAAATTTGATGTTTTAATTTAGTCTAAGAAATGTGAATTTTCATAGTAGGACTTAGTTGAGAAACTTAGAAAATTATGATAGGTAAATTGTAAGGATTAAGTAATTACAAAGTGTGAAAGTTTGGGTTTGCATGTCAAATTGCCCAAAATTCAAGTAATGGTCGGCCAAGTAATGATGCTTCTTCCACTAAGTTGAATTTGTTATAATTTTATATTAGCTAATGGTTAAAATAAATTGAATAAAAGAAATGAATTAATAGGAAAAGATGAATAAAAGAAGAAAGGAGAGAGAGAGTATTCATCTTCTTCCTCTTGCAAATGCCGTAACATAAGGGAAAGAAGGAGGAAATTTTCTAGGACATTCGGCCATCCTAAAGGTTGATTAAGGTAGGGTTCATGTTAATTCTATTAAACTTTATGAAAATCTAGTTAGTAGTCAATGTCTTATTATAACCCATATGTTGATATTCTACTTAAATAGGTGATTAAATGGGCATATGGTTAGATGGACTAAATGCTAATAGGATGGTGTTTTTGATGTTGTGAATGGAAATAGTAGAAAGGTGAAAGAAAATTTAGCTGGACATATAGATATATGTGGATTTATATGATGATATAAATAGATGTGAGCTATGCTAGTTTAGGAGAATTCGGTCAAAGTGTTCATGAGATGAAACTATGTGTTTAAATGAAATAAAAATGATATTATAATTGATATTGTATATTCGGCCATCTAATTAAGTACATAGGTGATGTTGAATTTGATCTTGCTCATTCGGTTATATAGGTATGCACATTTGTGATATTATCTTTGATTGTATATAATCGATCAAATGAGTGAGGTTGGCTTATAAATTGAGTTTGATTCATGATTATGTATATTTGAATGTAAACATATTTGAGAAAAGGTTATTTTGGAAGGTGATAATGCATTCGGCCTTGAGGCATTAGATGAATATTTGTTGAAGTTTTAATGTCTTGATCAATTATGGTTATAAAGTGTTGTGAAAATCATTAAACTATTTATGTGAGAAATTAGCAAGGGTAGTTGCCATATATACAAATATATATATATGTGTGTTATATATGTATGTGCAATTGAAATATTGATTTGATTATTGATAGTAATGTGATATTATGTGGTTATTAGCCGAATAGCTCAAAAGCATAAAGTAGAAAAATCAAATTTTACCATGTGTTTCTCATGATATAAAAATTATTTTTTTATTTGGATACAAATAACTAGCAAGACGGTTAAACTAGTTAATTTACTTTGATTAAGCTCAAGAACTTAAAGGAGGGGAATCAAGCAAGGGCAAAGCGAAGAGCATCGAGTAGCCGATTGGAACCGTTTTATCCAACACGAGGTAAGTCTATAAGCAATTAAAGTTGGCTATTCTATACATAATTGGTATATACATATCATAAAGGAATTACTCTCGTTCATGTTGTAACACCCCTCGCCCATATCCCTCGCCGGAACAGGGTTCGAGGTGTTGCCCAACTTAAACTCAATCAATCACACAAAAACAGTGCCGAAAAATTTCAGTCAATTTAAAACTTTTCTTTTCACATGCAATCTGTCCTATATATGGGCTTACGAGGCCCAAAACATCACGAGCCAACACCTTTGGCTAAATTATAATATCACATACTCAACATTAAAACCCTATATATGCCATAGACTCGAAATACTAGGATTTACTTACACCAATAGCGTGAGCTCGACAGTGTGATAATATCTCCGGCGAACTCCAACCCGAGCAGATAACCGAAGTCAACAATCTATAAAACAGAGGAATGTAACAGCGGAGTAAGCTTTCATAAGCTTAGTAAGTCTTAAGCAATGCAAAGAAATAAACGCAATTATACTTCGATTATTCAATTTCTTAAGTGGCCATATTCTAGGTATATTTCCATCTGGCCGAATACACACAAACACATAATGCATGTTCAGCATTCTTATCACACTTAATCTGAATTCGTATAACATAATTAAATCGAATACTTTCACATACTTTCACACCCTGACTCGGTGTATCATGATCATAGATATAGTTATAACATTTATTCACGTATGTATCACAATGCACGCTTATGATTCATTGCAGATCAAACTCACATATGAGTACATAATGCGTTTCTGGCCCACTTAACGTACTGAATGTATTCATTTGTCAACCTAACACGAGGTACCTTAGTCATGGACTTTTCTTAAATCACCAGCATTTCGCCTGTTAGGCTCGAGGCCCGATATCAGTTCACCGGCATTACAGCCTGCTAGGCTCGAAGGCCCGATTAGTATCTCACCGACATTATAGTTTGCTAAGCTTAAAGGCCCGAATAATCAAGTCAACAAGTTCCATATAACATATTCATATCAATTAAGTACTAACATCATTCGAACGTATATAATTATACATCTTAAACACTTTTCTTTCATCTCATTTTCACACTTAGCATTTGATAGCTTATGCATAACATTTCACTCACGTTCATTTCAAACTTATCATTCAATTATAAAAGCATATTGCATTTTTGCCAACATGTTATACTTGCCATTAGGCCATATAAGCATGATACAATACACTATCATTTCATCTTTAACATTCGGCTAAACCCTTATCTTACAAGGAGCAACGAATTCACATAAATTATCATTTCACCGGCATTACGCCTGCTAGGCACGAAGGCCCGAATACACATCATCGGCACGAAGCCTGCTAGGCACGAAGGCCCGAATACACATCACCGGTACGAAACCTGCTAGGCACGAAGGCCCGAATACACATCACCGGCACTATGCCTAGCGCCCGAATACACATCACCGGCACTAAGCCTGCTAGGCACGAAGGCCCGAATATAATACCAGCACTAGGCCTGCGGGATTTATCCGGATGTAATACCAGCACGAAGCTTGCGGGATTTAACCCGAATACACATCAAATATCATGCATATTTAATCATATATTAATACATCTCATTTAACATATCACATTCGTAGTCATTTGCAACATTCGGGTATAAGCTCCATATGAACACCATCGTTTACATTTCGGTTCAAAAGTCATTCACAAATATCACATATCCATTTCACCATTCAAACTTAACCCATAGTGACCATTCGACTATAAGTCATATACATAAATTATTTATCGCACAACTTAATTCAAGTAGAACCAAAAGGTCACGATTCATCTAATATATACATATTGCTCACTAATTCACACACAACCTTTCAAATTAGTAATTATAATATGGTTCCGCACATAGCCCATCCTTATCGATAATTTACGATGGTTTTACCCTTACTCACATATATGTCATAGGCATTTTTACCTATGCTTCGCAATTCACATTCATGATTCAATTCCAATCGATTTAACATGCATAAGTACATATCACATACCTTAATAATTTACTTTACGGAACGAATCCACATATCGTATTAGCCCATAGTCTTATAGCACCACACTTTTAATAGTTTACCTTATCGAAGTTCACATTTAATCACTTTAGTGCCAAGCCATATTCGGCTACCACAAAGGACTAATAATAATAATTTTATACACATCATGGTTTCCTTTAGGTATTTAATAATCACAAATCGTGATATCTCCACCAGCACATATACGGCACAGTTTATTCATTGTAACACTCATTTAGTGCATCAAATTTCCAAATCCAATTCAACTTAAGCATAATAGCCATAACCGGCTTATAGCATTAAATCATTACATATTCGGCACATTAACTAAATAAAATTTACATTCCCTTTTCCATATTAATTTAACTCTTGGGCATATAAAAAGGAATCAAGCTTAAACACTTAAGAACTTACCTTGAATGTTGCCGAACGATTACAACGGCTATTCGATTACTTTCTCTTTTCCCTTCCGAATTTGCCCCTCTATGCTCTTGAGCTTAAATTCAACAATTTTAAACTTAGTCATTATTCGACTTTCACACATACAGATCATAGTAAGCTTATAAAAAATCAATAAGCAACTCATTAACAAATTTTTGTTAATGTTTACCACATAATTATAATTTCACTGCAAGTTGTCTTCCTGAGCAGCAGTCACTAAATCATTTACAACTGGAGCTACGAAACTCAAAATCAATTTCCGTTAATTTTTCCTGAAAATAGACTCATATATATTCTATCCACAAAATTTTTAGAATTTTTAGTTTGGCCAATCAATACCAGATTTTTCTTAAGTTTCCCTTCTTTCACTGTTTGACTAATCTGACCACTCTACACTACGAATCAAATTTCTCATTGTACAGAATTTAAAATATGTTCTCGTTTATTTCATTTGAAACTAGACTCATTAAGGAGTCTAAGCATGTAAACTTCATCTTATAACCATTTTTGTACAATTTATAATGATTCTGTAAAAACAGAACAGAGGATCTAGAAGTCATTTTGACCCTGTCCCACATCACTTCATATATCTCATTATCGGAAATTCTTTTGCTTACACGATTTCTTTTATAAGAAACTAGACTCATTAAGCTTTAATTATATAATTTATTCAGCTTCTAACTCATTTCCTCAATTTATGGTGATTTTCCAAAATCACATTACAACTGCTGTCTCAAGCAGATTTATTACAATATACTAATTCACAACTCTTTACATTCATATTATTAACCAAACATAGTTATGCAACCAAAACACAAATCATATATACCTTGTAATATGCATATCAAGATAATTAGGTTACTTAACACCTAACTCACATAGCCAAAGTACATATAACCTTAATGTCCAAATATTAATACCACCCAAAATTCTTATGACTTAACCCTTAACCCCATTTTGCGAAATATTCATTAAATATTTAGTTCACATACACATACATAAACGATTTGAAAATTTCCTTTAACCAAACATACATTCGGCAATGGTCACAACGACTTAACAAGTCTTAGAAACATTCTTTAACATTTTAACTTCATCTTATTACCCCCAAAGACCGAATGTACATATATATAAATAATAATAATAATAATGCCGAATGCCATTAACTAATAAAGCCACACACACAACTTATATACAAAATTCATCCTTACATAGCCTATAGCTCATTTGGCCATTCATCACTCAAACCTAACAAAGCTTCATATCAAACTCCTATGACCGAGCACACATATACTTACATTCCAATACTCATAACATTCAAAATCACATTCTAAATAAAATAATCATGAACAATGCCGAATCCTTAGGTGTTCAATCATCTAATTTACTCAATTCAACACATCGAAACAACATTTGTTCAAGACATCAAGCATTTTTTTATTTTCAGCTATTACATATATGAGCATTAAAAATTCATATTTTTAGCAAGATCAATTTCTTTCCTCAACACATTCTTCATCAAAACTTAAAGGAAATAATCAAATTCCTTCTTTGATAACCATAGCCGAATGCTCATCCATCCATCAAAATTTAAAATTTAGCATAGGCTAAGTAAGAACCATGATGATTAACCTAAAACAAGCTAAAATTTCACAACTTTAACACAATATACTAACCTTCTTCAGCCTTCAAATGACCGAAAGTCTTCCCCCTTTTCTTTCTTCAATATTTTCTTTCCCCAATTTCTGCAATCAAGATAAAAGATGAACATCCATTTTTTTGTCATCTTTTATTGTTTTACTAATTAATTTATTTCAAAAATAAAGCCATCACTTATTATAATACTAAAACAAAACATATATTATACATCAACCATCATTTATGGCAGGCCACTAAACAAAATTGGTCCATTTGACATGCAAATCCCTCATGTCATCATTTCATGCATTATTTGGTACTTTAAAATTTACCTATCACACTTTCAAGTTTTATCACATGAGTCCTATCTTATAAATTTCACATACAAATGACCAGATTAAAGCATAAAACTTTCACACATGCATTTACACATATAATAAACACAGAATTTAACAGTTAATTATTTTTATGACTTGGTTTTATGGTCCCGAAACCACTTTTCGACTAGGGTCAAATTAGGGCTGTCACACATGTATTATTGATTGAAAGATTTGTGGCCGGTTATATTTAGTTAATTAAATCAATCATTTATTTATAACGAAATGACTTTGGTACTAGATATGCAGATTTGAGTGGAACTATGTGTGCGTATTTGTATGGCACTATGTGTGCGTATATGTATGGCACTATGTGTGCAGAATTATTTGGCACTATGTGTGCGGAGTTGAATCGAAGATTCGCGTGTGGATTACTAAGGCACTATGTGTGCAGGTTAACATGGTACTATGGGTGCAAAATTTCTTACTTGAGCACTACGTGTGCGAAGTCGGTTATGTAATACTTTGATTTAATAGTAATAGTTGACTAGTATTGAATTAATGGTTTAGGTAATATATGAACCGTTTTAGTTCTATTTCGACGCTCTGAGTCAATTATTGCATTTTATTGCTTACGACTACTGAGTTGAAAACTCATTTGGTGTTTTTACTTGTCTCTTATTTAGATTTTCCTTCGATCCATTTTGCGTACTTGGAACCATCGTCGAAGTCATCACACCTACCTGCAACGTTTTGGTACCCTTTTAGTTGATCTTAAGTTAACATTTTGGCATGTATAGGATAGACGAAGCTAAATAAGTGAGTTTTGTATTTTTGAGTAATGTAATTATCTTTTAATGAGCCATACGAAAATGGCACACAAGCTAGTTTTGTGACCTTAAAATGTTAAACATTTTGATAACTAGCATGTGTAATATGAATGAATGATATATACTTTTTGTATATAAACATTATGTTTAAATTATTGGGTATTAGATTCGGTTTCATATGACTTATTGACGAGATAAAATGAAATTTTAGGTATAATTATAATAGTCATGAAATGTTTACATATTGATGCTTGGAGATGGTTTAAGTTGATGCGGTTATATATGTATAACTTGATATGAGAGAAGATGTATACTTTTGGCCTTGTTTAAAGCATGTTTAGGTATATATAAATATATATATCTCTATTATGCCGTGTGGTTGTTTTAGTTAGAGTAATATGCATAATATGTAATGTATCTAATTATGAAATGGTATGTTTTATCACATGCATAAGTTTTTGTTAATTGCTAATACCTGTTTGATTAGATCTAAGTTTTAAAAGATAAGTTTTGTCATGAGATTGAGTTACGAAGTACGAAATGTAAGGAATATTATTTTGAGTTGTGATATGTTAGGAAATGCCTCGTAACCCTATTCCGACAACGGATACGCGACAATTGATTTCTGTGTTACAAAAATGGTAGCTCCGGCTACCTGATCAGTGAATAGTGGTAGCTTCAGCTACAAGTGACAATTGATTTCTGTGTTAGACCATATTTGAGATATGGCATCGGTGTGATATGTGTATAAAATATAAGACCATAGCTGAGCTATGGCATTCTAGTGAAAAGACCATAGCTATGCTATGGCATCAGTGATCATCAGTGATTATCAGTGAAATTCAGTGCATACCGGTGCAGACCAATTCCGTAAGATGTTCACTAATTTGAAGAAGTTTGGTAAGTATTACATGAAATTATGTGACATAAGGAAATACGAGTTGATGAGACATGAGCATAAAACTTGGTTGATGAATGATTTCATTTGTGATTATATATTTCTACGCCTTGAGTGAATTATCCGTATGAATTGGTATTCCAAATGAGTTAATGAGAAAACTTCTAGTATGAAATAATCTAAGTTCGAAATGAAATATCATGAAAACGTACTTGAAATACATCGGTATGTCTTGTATATGCTATTTGAATTCATAAATGTGGAAAGTAAATGTATGTGGAAATATGAGATGATGATATCTGTATATGGAATTTATTGATGAATACGTACATCCAAATTTATATGATAGATTTTAGTGAACATTAAAATTGGGCTCAATAAGTGATTTGGCAATTTAAATCGTGATTGGCAGGAAGAGTTAGTGAATTGTATATTTATGAATTGTTACACGTATTTGTCTGAAATACAAGGAAGTGATGGTAATTGATACATGGAAATATGAAACTATGATATATATAAAAATATGGAATATATTTGATAAATGTGTTCATTCATAATTATGGAATTACGTACCTCATTTGTGCTATTTGAATAAATGTGATATTTCAAATACTTTGGTGAATAAAGCTTAAATATGAAATAGTATGAAATCGAGACAAGTTGTTATGAAAATGTATTTAAATTATCTGTAAGCGTTTCGTGCTTCTCGGTAATGCCTCGTACTTTATTCCGGCGATGGATACGGATGGGGGTGTTACACTATCTGTATGCACACGGTAGACAATAACTTTAGAACAATCCAAACCTATCATACACTTTAATAACAAAAGAAATCAAAACTTGCCACACTTTAATACAACCAATAAACATACACAGTGCATAAACCCATCCCATGCGAATACAACATTTTCTAATAAAGGAATCCAAAAAACCCTAAACCCAAATCCCCCTAAATCCAAAAAAGCATAAACCAACAAAGAAACTTACCCATTATAGTGGATGCAACAACATTAGTTGCTTCTCTTCTATTAACCATTGTGGCCTTAAACCCTAACCAGTGATATCTTTTGTTGTCTTCTTTTCTCCCTACACTCGAAACTCAAAATATCAACCATTCAACCTTCAATCATTCAATCTTACCCTTACCTTAAAAGTTCCAATCATTCATTCGTCCAACACTAAACCTTAAAATGTTAATACCAATTAATCCTTTCTTTTTGTTTCCCCTTAATCTCAACCCATCTTTTATTTTCCCTAAACCCGTTCAAAACCTTAGACCCTTCGGCTCCTCATCCAACATGGCAAGTTAACTGGCCAAATCACTTGTCCCGTTAGGTTTGTAACAGAAAATGTTAACGGGTGACTAATTTGTCACTTTTCGATAATGTTAGTGACTGATTTGTTATTTTTTGAAAGTTGAATGACTATTTTGCTATTGAAATAAAAGTTGAGTGACTATTGGTGTACTTTACTCTAAAATAAATTTTCTGGACTAATTATAAAAAAATCTCTAGCTTTAGTAAAAAAGTAGAAAAAAATTGTCACATCAACAATCCGTTAGTAGATTAATGAGATTTTTAACGACAATGATCAATCCGGGTACTTATCTTAATTAGAGTGATTAAATTGACAAAAAAAATAAAGTGACCAAATTAGGAATGACACTATTTTAGAATACCTGCAATGTAGTTTACCCAATAAAATATTATTTAAATGTCAATGTAATAATATAATAAAAAATAAGTATTTTATTAATTTTTTTTATAAAATTCATGCTTTTACATATTATAAATAAATAAAATTAAAATAGAATAATAAAATTATATGTTCGAATTAGGCTAGACTAGAAACTAGTTGGTGTATCAGTCTAAAGAAAATCATTAAATCATTGAATTTAAAAATTGACACGAATAAATTGAAACGAAAAAAAAGTGATTAAATTAAAAAATTTTATTTTATATTTTATAATTTTAATAATTTATTTAATAAACCAAACAAACTAATTAAATTAATTAAATGGATGGAGTGATAATTTTACCAAATCCGCTATCGATCAATTCTGAAAACCTTTATTATTTACACTCAATGGGTAAGTCGTATATAGTTTAGAACCAATACAATCAACTCAAAACAGAAAATATTAACACTCAATTGGGCCGGGGGACGTAGCCGGGTCTAGGCGAGTGGGGAATTAAAAAACGCTGTGGAATATACTTCATTGATTGAGGGCATTTTAGTAATTTAATGTTTTAGAATTTAACGAAATAAACCCTAATGAGAATGCAGACAGATTGAAGGAAACCCAAAATTGTGCCAAAAATCCATTACAAAATGAACGCTGTATCGAGGCGAGCTATTACTGGAATCTTTACTCCAGCGAGACAGGGGATCAACTTATTGAGTCATGATCTGAGTCAGGTTCAGCAAATGAGAGGGATAAGGGTGAAGGTAAGGAACGGCAACTTGGAGCAAGCGTTGGCGGTGATGCAGCGGGTGATGCAATCTAGCGGAATCGAACGGCTGATAAAGCAGGAACAAACTCATCACATTAAGAATTCGGAGAAACGGATTTTGGCACGCAAGATTTTGGAGCGTAAGATCAAATCACAGGACCACGCTCGCAAGCTGCAAACCATCCTCATCAAGAAAGTCAGGTACTTGAGAAGTTTATCAGTTCATAAATTTTGAATTTCAGTCTTCTTGATACTCTACGTTTAGATAGCCATAGTTAAAATTCTGAATGATGCTAACAGAATGCCAAGCACACACACACGCACACACACACACATACTAGGATATAATTGAACTGAATCGAACTGGAATTCAACATGAAATTCGAGTTTGATTGAGTTTCATATTTATAACTTGAGTTCAATTCGAGATAAGAAACAAACTGTTAGAACTTACTGTAGACTCCATTAAGCTTCTTTATCTAGTAAAAAATAATCTCGACTATCCTGCATGATTTCAAACTGGATTATTTATTTGAGTTCGAGTTAAAATTAGGTTTTTCAATACTAAATAAAAATTAAAAAGTCAATTGGGCTCTTGAGCTATTTCAGTCAAGTATTAATATGTTCAAATTCGGCTAGTTCAAGAGCTTGAGCTGCTGCTTAAGTTCTAGCTTGACTTGAAAACGATCGAGCCAAGTTTGAGTTTTTTCAAGATGAGCTTGATTAGCTTACAAGCACAATTGTCTTGTGTAGTATCATCTGCTACAGTGTTGAATCTATACTATTATTCACAATTGTCTGGGTACTCTTGAGTAAAGGGTAAGCTTGATTCTCATGCTCGATTTCTAATCAGATTATTATGTTTGAGCTTGAGTTTGTATTAGGTTTTTAAATACTAATTAAGAATAAAAAGCTCAATTAGGTTTGCGAGTTATTCGAGCCATGTATTAGGATACACGAATTTGGCTCACCCAATAGTCTGATCTTCTCAAGCTCTAGCTTGAATCGATTATGATTGAGCCAAAATTGAGTTCTTTAAAGAAAGATACAATTGTTTCGTGCATTATCATCCCCTACCGTGTTTGAATCTGTTTTATGGTAGTGAACTTTGCTCTGTTTCTTCTTGTTTTGCATTTCCTTCTATGAGAACGTATGAAAATGTTGTTGTCTTTGTTATGCAGGGGTCTGTGAGGGCAGCTTTGGTGTAGTTTTCTGGGTAAACTTTTGTTTTCTTACGGAATTCCAGGATTGTTCAAAACTTTATTTCCCTTTTTTTAGTTCAACTGGATGAATTGGGCATTGGCATTTGCACTTTGTACTGGTTTGACATTCCTTCGTTCGTGGTTGAGAATTGATGAATGATGATACATATGAAACACGATGATTGGGAACTCATTTGGATTTAAACGGAGCTACAGTACATGACTTGTTAATCACTTTGGAGCTTGGATCACATGGTGTTATGTTGTTGCGATTCTTTATTTTTCTTGAAATGTTTGTGTATACGTTATCCACATGTGTAAGTATGGTGATATAATCCTCCAAAAATCCTCCAAATACGTTAAAAAACTTTAAAATGTAGAACATACTTCTGTCAAACACATCCCCGTATCAGACTCTTACATATGAGTCCAGGTAACATAGGTGTTATCACTATTGTGTTGCACTCATGTCCAGGTAACGTGTACCTACATTTGGATATCTCCGTTTTCGGTAAAAGCATTCAATCGTTATTCACAAGACATTCAACATTCTACGCCATTAGCAGGCCATATGGATGTCATACATGAACATTCTGATGCCATTGATAAGACATTCTAACGGTTTACAAAGACGAAGTTAGATGGAGTTTAGGGATTTGATTTAGGCATTGAAGAGGCAAATTTGGTTGTTTTAGAGAGGTTGGGGTTCAAGCTTAAGATTTATGAAATGGCCCTTAGGTTAAGGAAATAAGGACCGGCGGAATGGGGGGAAAATCGAGTTAGAAAAAAATGGCATAGAATATAGATGCCTCTATTCAATCACAAAGATTGTTATAAAATAAGGGGAAAAAGAAAACAGCAACGTAGGTACACGTTTTTAGTTTTATGTGCATAAATATATTATTAAATTCAATAATTATTAAAATGTAATCATATATAAAATCATTAAGTTTTTAATTTTAAACGTAAATAAGTGAATCCTTCTTTGTTTAAATATTTGGCAACCACTGTCTAATTTGTAGCTAAAGCATAAAATATTGACAACCAATTTCTGTAGGTAAAAGAGTCCGTATTCTCTCTTTGATTAAATTTTCAATAGAAAATTCTTAATATCATTGATACGACTTGATTAGTTTTAATATATATATATATTTAAAAGTCACAGATTTCAAACACAGTTGAAAATAAATGCTTTAGTATCACAAGAAATAACATAAATTATATATATATTCTCATATTAGTTTTTTTTCTATATCTTCATATAACATTTATTAATAATATTATAATTCAATATTTATAGATCTTGTTAGTCATGTATACTTTAGCTCTAATTTCTGGTGTAGCCAAAAGGTGACGGATTATTGAAAATTCCAATCAATGTTCACATAGAACATGATACAACAATGAACAATATAACTTACATATATGATGTACGTACCTAACGCCATGGAAGCCCAACCATCTCATTCATGAAGATAACAATGATCCTCAACACAAACAATATAATAAAAAAGGAATAAGAAAAGGGAAAAAGATAAGATCAGCAGCACTGCCTCTATCCTGACCATGGCTGGCCAACACTCTTTGCCGAAAGCTTATTACGAAATGACCAAAACCAACAACGCAAGACAAGTTGTGACAACAGCCATAAATGGGGAGAGACTCCATGAGGATGAGGAGTCCGGGGCTTTAGTTGTTGTAGTTGTAGTAGATGGTGTGCCGGTCGATGGTTTATCGGTGGAAGCCGGCGAGGATGACGAAGAAGACGATGGTGACTTAGACGGCGACTTAGATGGTGCTGCCGATGAACCTGACTCCACTTTGACTGAAAGTTTCATTCCATTCGCACAGTGACCCACCACACCACAAATGAAGTAATGTGTCCCGGCGGTCTTGAGAGCAACGGTGGTCGCTCCACTGTTATCTGTTGTGATTGCGTTTCCCACCGTGCATGTACTGTAGTCACTTGAACTTACTTCATCCACTGTGTGGCTTGTTGGGTAATTGAAAACTACGTTCATCAGAATTTAACTATGTCAGTCAATATGATGGACCCAACATTAGGAAGTATATATAGATTGAAGATTTTAGAACTCACCAAGGCTATCGCCAACTTTGAAGGTCTTATCTTTAGTCCATGTGCTATAATCTACACCAGTTGTCCAACCAGAGGTGTCACCAACAGTGTAATCTTTGGCCAAGCTCGGCACAACCATGCACGAGACTAGCAAAAGACAGACCATTCCCACACTTGAGCTAGCCATTTTTGAGAGTAAAATTAACAGGGGATGTACAAGAATAGTGAGGAGTTTTGTATGATAGCAATGTTCTGAAATGGAAATCCTTATATAATGCCATGAAAGTGGGTGGCCAGGGGGGATGGGAAGGAGTAAAATTTGGTCCACTTAATGCCATACAAACCAATATTTGTGAAAAGGAAACTCATTCCATAAAGGATGACTTGTGGGCGGCAGGTCCTATACCTAATGCAAAAGGAACATGGGTCCCTTGACCCTATCTTGAACAATGGTTGTTAAGTAGGGACCCTAAAGGTGGTTACTTGGTAATGATGTTCTTAGCTACAAAGCCAGTTCAAAAGACATCAATTATGCATTCATGTAAAGGAACTCTACCATTTTTAATTCAATTTTAAGGGATCCATTTTCAACTCCTAGAATGATGGATTCTGAATAAAGAAAAAAGCATGGAAAAGAAAAAAAAGGGTTTCTTGTTTTCCTTCTAGATTCTTTGTAGACAGGTTAGTTTGTTGTCATCATGTGGTGTTGCCACCATTGTGTTTTATTAGAGGTGGTTGTCAAATTGATGAAGAAAGCCCATAATCATCATTAATGGAAAAAGAGAGATTACAGTAATGCAAACAGGTAAACAAACATGCTTGAACTCTACTCAAATAATATGTGATCAGATTAAACCCATCTTTTGAAACTCAATCTAGGATCCAACAACCTCATAAAGGCCAATTTTCATTGCTTATGTGCAAAAGATATGATAACTTGGAGATTCAACTACCAAGAAGGTAAAAAACAAAGTCCTAAACAGATCAGTTGTACTCTTTATTAGGGTTAATAGTTTAAAATTGGTCATCAAAGTATTTAGATGGAAATTGGAAATGCAGAAGAAGAATTTGCAAGCATTTATTGTTTGGCTTGCCAAGAAATAATAAGAACGAGGAATTCATTATAATACATATATGTAATAATGTAGGGGGTTAAAACATGAATCCAACAAGTCATTATGGTATTTGTTTATGACATAATGCATGTGCAACTTCTTAAAATGGAAATGATTTGATACCTTTTAATTTCTTATTTTTTTCTTTAATTAATTTATAATATAAAGTAATGTTCTTTTTTATGTCCAAAAATAGATTTAGGAGAATGATTGTAGCATGCACACATCTTGATCAAACATTTCACCAACCTCTAGACCAAATGTCTTGATGGGCAAGGATGAGAATTATCTGTAAACTAAAAAAACGTTTTGGCTCATTGAAACTGATAATTGGCATATTTATAAGTATATTTTGTTTGGTTAAAATATATTATAAGTCTTTGTTCTTTTTGGAAATTAAGAATTTAGTCATTGTACTTTTATTTCATAAAATTTAGTCTTTTTACTTTTTAAAATTTAAAATTCAAGTCTAATTGTTAATACTGTTAATTTTATTTTTTGTTAAATTTGTTGTTGTCACAATTTTTTTAAATATTCACTTAATAATCATGTAATTAAAAAATAATTTTTTAATTAACTTGAATTAAAAAAATAATAGTATTAACAATTGGGACCTGAATTTTGAAATCTGAAAAATAGAGGAACTAAATTCTATGAAATAAAAGTACAAAGACTAAATTTCTAATTTTCAAAAAGCAGAGGGACTTGTGGCTAATTTTAACCTTTGTTATACTATACAGATTTTAATATATTTATTTTAATTATTTTTAAGCTTTCAATTGGTTTAGGCCAACCGTTCTTTAGATTGGACTCCACCTAGCTAGCCTGGTCAGCTTATCTGTTGCTGTGCATTATCATCACTTTCACCAACCGCAACCTTTTGTGGATCCCCCCACCATCCCAAGCTAAATAATTCCTTTGCTCTTCAGCCTCAAGGACGGCCAACCACCGCACGGTGTCACTTGTCGAGACTTCACAGGTGGATCGTGACACCAACGCCGGCAAAGAAGTGAAAAAGAAACATACATTTTCCACAACATAAGCATACTAAAAAAGAATCATCATTCTAATTTCACTAAAACAAACAAATTCAACATCATGAAATGGAAAAAAGAAGAATATAATGGAGAGATCAACTGTATTCTTTTCTAAACCTGTTAAATTTTCTACAAATGTCTAGAAGCCAAAATTTCCTGGTTAGGATACTGTCCTTTCAGTCTAACAAAAGACGGGGAAATTTTGTGTAAAATTTAGAAGCTGCATCTGCATGCTACACCTAATCATTTGGTGTAGTTTCAAAATCAATTGGATTTCCTTTGGCTACATGTATTCACAGTTTTGTTGAGATGTTACAAGTGTTTCATTTTCAAATGATGTGATAAAGTTCATCTCAGTTCATTCTAAGCAAAGGGTGTGTAGATTTGTGAATCAGGAAAGAAACCCAATGGCTAGATGTCACATCAAATTAATAAATTGAAGTTCTTCTCAGAATATTGGGATTGGCTTCACAGTGGGGAAAAAGGAAACTAGAAAGTCCAAACCCTGTGATAGACATGCACCTCAGTTTAATGAAGCCTGAATGTAGATATCTTAAAGAGCAGACATAGTTCCAAAAAGGTTAAAGCACCCAGCAAAAAAGCCACTTTACGGATAATGTTACAGAGCTTAAATGATTGAAACATTCGTGTATAATGTTACAGCTATATTCCTTTCATCATCACTGAGTTTCAGAACCTTATTTACATAATGGCAAATATTGAAATCTCATTGCACTGTGTCTCATTCAACTTTCGTCAGCGGTTGCCCGTTTCAAAATAATGTTCAACTTGGTTGAATTATCATCAGACTATGAACTCTGTTCTGATTGTACTTTCACAATCCGTATTAGTATTTCCATAAACATCTGCAGGGAAAATAACTTGTCATTTTCTTGACTAAACAAACAAATGCATATCTTGACCACACCCAATTCAAAAAATCAGATGACTTTCTTGGATTATCAGGAAATATAACTCCAGAAGAGACAACATTAGCACCCTCTGAAGTGAAAAAAAACTCTTTAAGATGTTTAGCTCTTGCTTCATATGAAAGATTTGCCACAAACAAGTTGAATTCTACAACTGCTTTGGCTTTTCTCAGGTTTTGCAAGCTTCTTCTTCTTAGTATCAGCATAATTGAGCCTTAAATGAACGACCCTCTCTATGCAAGAGATAAATATTATCCCAAAGGCAGTTTACTTATCTAATAAGCACAAAACTTAAAAACATTTCTTCGGACTTGTAATCTTAGCTTGCTCAGCCACAAATTCAGCTCACTCCACAAATCCCTCTTACTGCACCATCTGCAATTTTCTCCATTTCACCTTCAAAGCCGTCTTCTTTTCACCATCAACCATATCCAACCCGACCTCTACAACTTCCACCTCCATGTCAAAGACACCAAATTTCTTATCAAGCAAACTATCGGAACTCTTAGACAGCTCGTCTATTTTCTTATCAGTTGAAGACTCAACTTTTCCACTAATCCCTTCTTTGCCCCAAATATTTTTGGACAACTCAAAAGCATTTTGTTCATGGGCTTTAGAGAAAGTTCGATCCTCACCCTTACCTTTACCAGCATTGTTTTTGAATTTTTTTTTTCTTTAACCTTTTAATTTATCCATCATTTGTGCTTTGGTAACATCAATATGAAACAACTTCTTAACAAAATCATAAAATCCATTCATATCAGCACAAGGATCAGCCACTTTTTTAGCAGAATAAGCCAACATGCTTTTCAACAAAGCAATCTCATCATCTTCACTGAACAGCCGCTGGAACAGTAGCTTCTTTGCATCTTCACCAGTCTTTTTCACCTCCTCCACAACAGGTGCAATAGCCAACCCTTCTTTTCCAACCTTCTTCTCGGGTCTTTTCTGTAACACTCTATACTTGACCCGATCGCTAGATCTGAACTATAAAGTGTCACATCCATTGTCAAAGCAACTATGAATAGTTTATAATCACATCATTAAACATTCAATTGCAAACAAGTTAAGTATATAAATGTTAAATATTTATTTCTGAGTCCTATACAAGCTTACGAAAGCTCTAATACTAACTCGAGATCGAATTAAAACTAAATTGTAATATTTTCAAAATTTCAAGTTGACATTGCGACATTAGAGAGTTTCTCGTCGTGACGCAACATACTAAGTAGGTCTCATCTTAACAATTCATGCTCGACGTCGCGTCGTGACATGGTGGCCTGATCTCATTGTGACGACTTACACAACTTCGCGATGTAACAAATTGTTTTTACAAAATATTAAGCAGTCCTCAACTTGCAATTTTTCAATGTATCAATTTGCTTAAACACAATATAGTTTCAACTAAAATATGCTATTTAAATGAACCAATTATTGAACTATAACACATATTCTATGATACACCAATATTGTAATGACCCAAAATTCACGGGCATCGAAAAAGTACATTAACGGGCCTCCGTCTTAATAAATCGAGTTCAAAATAATTACTAGAAATATTTATGAGTTTAGCGATGTGTTTAATTAGGTTTAAATTAGGTGAATTTAGCTTAATTTAGAGTAATTAGTAAAAATGACTAAATTGAATAAGGAGTAAAAGTTTAATTATAAATTAGTAGGAAATAATAAGGACCAAATAGGGAATTAAGCCTATTTGGGAAGATGAGGCGGCAAAAGGAGTAGATTTTTACTCGGTTATATAGTATAATTTTGACAAGTGGATGGTAAAAAAAAAATTATTATTATATATTATTAGTAACTAAAGTGAATAAAAGAAACAGAGTAAAGGAAAGAAACAAAAAGAATAGAGAAAAGAGAACAGAAAGCATTCGAGCAGGGGAAGGAAAGAAGAAAATAAAAGAGAGAAAATGAGAAATAGGGTTTTTAAAGCTTGGAGTTTAATTGGTAAGTTCAATCATGCCATTTTCTCTTAATTTTGATGTTCTAAAAGTATTAAAACAAGGTTTTGATAGAATTAAGTTAGTAGTTTAGAAGTTTTTAAGTTTTTAAGTTTTTAAACAAAGTTCATGTTGAACAAAATGATGAAATAGGGGTTTAATTGAATGAAATTAAGTTAGAATAGAGATTGGAATGTAAAGTAAACTAGGGACTAAATTGAGAAAAATTCGAAATTAGAAAAATATGTTGAAAATTTAATAGCTAAATTGAGTTTAAATGGAATTTGAATAGAAATAAAGTGTGAATTGGTGTTGTAAATTTGGTTATTAACATTTTTCACAAAACAGTTTTGGGCAGTGGTAGTGTTCTGATTTTGAAAATTCACAAAAAAATGAATAAATCGAACTAGATAATGGAAAAAATATAGAATTAAATCTTATTGAGTCTAGTTTCTTATAGAAGAAACGGTGTAAGCAACGGAATTTTAGATCATGAGATATTATAAGTTTTGTGAGACAAGGTCAGAATGAATTCGGATTCCCCTGTTCTAACTTTGAAAAATCATTAAAAATTGTATAAAACTAATTATAGGTTGGAATTTATATGTTTAAAATCCCTATTGAACTTATTTTCAAGATAATTAAACGGGAACATCGTTCGAATCTTGTACAAGGAGATAATCAATTTTTAGTGAAAATGGTCAGAACTGTTTGACAGCAGAACAGGGGCAATTTTAAAGAATAAACTGTACTTATTGGATAAACCAAAAATTCTAAAAATTTTATGGTAAGAAGATATGTGAATCTAATTTCAGGAAAAATTAGTGGATCTTAATTTGGAGTTTCCTAGCTCAAGATATAAATGATTTAGTAACAATGACTCAAGTAGACAGCAGACAGCTTTGAATGAACATATAAGTAAATAGTAGAATTATATGTATAAAAATGGTTAAATTTGCATGTTTAGGCTCATGGATTAAATTGAATTGTGTTATATTGATGATGATTATAAATTATTATTATTTTCGTAGTTAACAAAGAACCCAAGACATCGGCGCACAAAGGAAAAGAGAAAGCTATCGAGGATTAAAACGAGAAATTCACGGTTTGTATTACTATAATTCAAATTACTTTTTATTAAATGTTTTATATCAATTCTATATTTAATAAGTGAATTATAAGGTAAGTATTGATATTTGAGTTGAATGAGAATTGAATTGAATGGTGAATGTGTATGTATAATTGAATTGTAAATTGATTTGAATGTGAAAATTTTAATTGAAAAGTAATCTTGGAATGGAAATGAAAGTGAATTGAGAATTGAAATACCCTATTAACTAGTCGGGCTAAGTCGGATATAATTGGCATGCCATAGGATCTGGAAGTGTATGGGAATTTGCCGGCTTTACTGATCAGGCACTTTATGTGAAGTATTTCAAGCACCTCGTGTGTCGTATCAGGCACCTCGTGTGTCGTTTTAGGCACTTTATGTGTCGTATACTGATCAAGTACTATGTACCATTTTAGGCACAATGTGCCGTACTGGTGTGTTGGGTTGGAATCCGTGTATCCGTCAAAGTCCGGATTTGTTAATAGGGTGAATATCTAAAATGAGAAATTTAAAATAAATTGATTGATTATATTATTGAAATATTGAAAGAAACGAAAAAGTTGAATAGTGGATTGAAATTGAGATTGAAAATGAAAGGCATGAACTTAATGTTCATGTAGTGATTGAAATTGTTACATGTAATATGTGATGGAAACTGAAGAATAGATAAAAATTGTATCTTTATTATTAATTAATGAAAGTTTAAGAATGAATTGATATTTGTGAAATTAGATAGTTACATGTTTGGTAATTAAAGTTCTTTATTGCTATTATAATTTGAATTATGGTAATACCACTGAGTACGGAATACTCAGCGTGCGATTGTTTCCGTGCGCAGGTTAATAGGAGTCTAGTACCCCGGTCCAGCATCTGAACGATCCCGACTCCAGTAAATTTTGGGTGATGTTTTCTTTCTTAATTGAAAGTGGCATGTACTAGGTGTTGTATAAGTTATATAGATATACTTGTAATGTTGGTTATAAGAATGGTATACCACATTTTGTTATTAGTTTGATAAAATGGTAAATATTATATTATATAATTTGGTATCAAGTTGGAATGAAAAATGAATGAAGTTATTAGTTAATTTGGATTAATATTATGAATATTTAGTTATTAAATGACTATATTAATGAATTGGTTATGATTTAGATATATTTAGGTTTAAATTGTTTTTGATTGTGCCATTGGTTTTGGATTAGTTTGGTTTTTTGTTTGAATTTGAAGGGGGTTTTATGTAAAAATTAAGAAGAAATGCTGTCGAAATTTTTGTAAAAATAAAAAAATAAAAAAATCTCTGAATACTCGAACAAGTCCCGTTCCATTCCACTTTAATACTTGTGTTGGGCTTCGAAAGTCCATTATAGGGACATAATTCTTCAATTATACTATGAATGTTATAATAATTGTAAAATATCCATAAGTTGTTTGATATATCCGGTAATGCCTCGTAGCCCTGTTCCGACGACGGTTTGGGGTTAGGGGTGTTACAAATATCACATTTCCTATAATTCAACCATCAAACACAAATCATTCTTATCTTCAAACATAAATACCTATTCATCAATGCCATAAACCATTGCAATATTCCATACCATTCAACTTCATATTTTGAATCCATTCACACATTGTATTCAATTGACCAAATTCATACATTAAACTTCGAAATCAAAAGTGTATATAAACATAGTTTTCTATCAAAATTGACTCAACCCAGGTAAATGTCATACTTAAAACAAAACGAGATTGATACAAATTTTACTGAGTCGAAGATTGCTTCCGAGATGCTGCATCTATTGAACAAACTATAGGAAATTTACTATACATACACACAGAGAAAATAAACCGTACGCTGAACAAATACACTAAGTGATATTTTTATGATTCAAGTCAATATAAAATGTACTTAAACAATTTCATACATACAATTCAAATTCAATTTATAATTTAAACTCGTGCCATTTCATACCGGAATACAATCATTTTCACAATGTTAAGTGTGTGTATATATATAATCAAACTTACACCAATTCATTTGAGCACTTACACAAGATTACCAACCATATACAACTTCGCATACCATTTTGTTCATCTCACTTTTTCAACTCTAGTTCACACATATTCATTTATCATTTTTAGTATATAAATACACATATGTCACTTTATTTCACATTTTAATAATTTTCGAGACTATTGGCTCATTCATACTCATTCGACCCCTAGGGCTTATTTTCGATTCATTTACTTTCTATCATATATTGTATTTTCATTACATTTACCATTTCACTTTATCATTTAGTTAATTTAGATGTTTATAACTCTATTAACCCGACACGAGCTCAAAACAGATACACGGATTCATCACCTCAGGTTGCCTGAGAATGCTGATTCAAAGTGTACAATCTACCACCTTGGGTTGCCCAGCAACGATGGTTTTCAATCAATAATTTGACTCTATGACATGTCAACTATATCCGGCTTAGTCTAAATAGCTAATAAGATAACCAATTTCATTCATTATATATATAGTTCAATTCATATTCTTTTAATCTCAATTTACCATCAAATCATCAATTTATCATATAAAACAACATGCTTCAATTCAATTTCATATTAATTAACACATAAATTAAATCATACTATTTCAATTCATAACTCATATCAATACCATATACTGCAAAATGATATGAACATGCAAAAAATAAATAGTTCCTGAATCATAGAAATGCAAACCAAAATTTCGAGCCACTTGTCTACAAGTTTCGATTTTCCCTTCCATCTCGACGGTTTCATATCAATGTTATCTAAATAAAATCACAAAACATATAATACTATTAAATTTTATTCAAATCGAAATAAATTACAATATTAAACATATTTTACAATTTATTCAATTTAATCCCTAAATCCTAGACAAACATAACTTCCAATCTAAAGCTTCAAATTGAAATCCAATTTTACAATTACTTATTAGGGACCTCTTATTTTCTATTCCTACTAAAATTTCATGATTTTTTTTTACATTTTATTCAATTTGGTCCGTAATATACGAAAATAACAATTAAGCTTTACAAGTTGATCATTTTCTTAATCTAAGCTTAATTTTTACCAATATCACACCAATTCCATCTAATTTTCAACAATTGTAACTTTCTAAAACTTTAACAGTTTCACAAATTAGTACATGGGTTTGGTAAATCAAGTCCCCATGATTAAATTTTCATAAAAATCAAAGCAAAATTGATTAAGTACTTACTTGAATTAAGGGTTGAATACTTAAAACCTAGCTATGGCATCCTCCTTCTTGGTTTCTTTGTTTTGGCTAGTTCAGGAAGATTTTTCATCTCATTCCACTAATTTTCCTTTTATACTAAGGTTAATTTGTTAATTAACTTAATTAATCGTATTTTCACCTTAATTAATCGTAATTTGTTTTTATTAGTTAACTAACATCACAACCATCCACTAATTCTTACTTCAGCATGGTTTAATTGTAGTTTGAATCTTTGACTAATTACAATTTAAATCCTCAAATTATTTTTTAATTAAAAATCTATAACGATTTTACTTTAAAAATTAATGTCTAGACCCTAATTGATCACAATTTCAATTAAATTGAACATCTATATTTTAATTCATATAAACTTTTTAAATATATTTATTTAATATTTAAAGAGCAAAAACTGCAATTTCTGATTCCAATGAAAACTTGGTATTTACAGTTTCACTTCTTTGGCATACTCCCCAGACCGTTTAGATGAAGAAGCCCTAACGAGAGAAGCCAAGTGCTTACCAGATCTGCATTTCTTCGCACTCAAAATCCCCTTCATGGGTTTCGTCGCAATAGCAATAGGCTTAATAATCGGTACAGCGGTGTCGGGTTCAGACTCAGAATCAGGCTTCTGGTTGTTCGGCTCTTCTGGATCAATGGAGTAGACTGGGTTTTGGGGTCTTCCTCATCGTCTTCCTCAGTTGAAGACCCTTCTTCTTCCTCAGAAGAAGTCACCTCGTCAGAGGAAGAAGCAGCTGGTTAGACTTAAATGGGGTTTGAAAGCTTTGGTGCCATCGAAAAAGAGAGGGGGGGCACTGTTGGTTTATTTGATGGTTTTATAGGTAATGGGAAATCGATTGTGCTTCAATGCAGTGCTGCTGGTTTGATCATTTCATAAAGTTACCCTTTTCTTTTTCTTATCAAGTAGGCTGTAATTTAATCTTTTAAAATTGAATGCTATGGTTACAAAGAACCAAAGAGAGAAACGAAAAGTCATAGACTAATAATAATGACTCAAATTTTAAATTTAGAGAATACAGGGACTAAAAGTAGAATTTGACCATTTATTTAGGGATGTAATGAGTAATAACATAAACCTTCGTGTGCAGGCAAAGCTAAGAAACATTTGGAAACAAGTGTTTGGCTCATAAACTTTGAACCGAAGAATGTCGAGGTAAATTTAGTTTATTTGTGATCAAAGTTGTTAAAATTGGACTAGATCAAAAAACTAATTATATAAGAAATCAGTGGTTTAACTGGTCTGATAATTGTATCAAAGCCCAGTTTTCCTTTTGTTGTTTCAAGGCTTGTGGTAGATGGTATTGATTGTGTGCATTTGGAATGGTGCGCTTTGGAGATTCAAGCATGCACATAGAAATACCTTAAACTGAAAGCAATTTACTAAAAGAAAGATGGGATTTTTAGCACATATGTAAGTATTGTATAGAAAGTACTTTGAAGGTGATGAGCAAATTGCTGAAAGGTTGTTGTGGAGGTTTCTGAATTGTAAGAAAAGCAGAAAATGAACATTACTTATAAGAGAACAAAAAAAAAAAAAGATAAGATTTTCCTTCAGTGCTTGAAACTAAGATATTACTCGCAAACTACAAACACTGTAGCTTCAGAAAAGCTATCTGTAAATCTACTTAAAACATCATCTTTGATACAAAGATTATCGATGGACAAGAAGTTAGGTCCTATCTTGTGCATTTTTTACACCGGGGAGTTATATCGGAAGGGTGACAGAGGCTTTCTTGCTGAATCTGTTTCAGTGAAGTTAATCTTCTTCTCAATCGGGCTGCGTATCTTGGGACTTGATTTTCGTTTGTTTGTCTGTGACACAATCAAGCAAATTGTAGCATTAAACTAATGAATGTGCTGACCAACAAATACAGAGAATCCAAGATGTTGTTTTCTTTCCTCACCTTTGCAGATGCACTACCAGTATGCTTCCCACCAGAATCATGGAGATTCTTTTCTTCACGGGATTGCCTCAATAATCTTTTGTTCGCCTCATCCAATATGTTGTTTTCTTCAAACAGAATTTTGACCTATATAGATAAAATATCTTGCTGTCACAAGGCAAAAGCAAATTTCGACAAGCATACCCAATGTCCAAATTCTTTGGTTCTCTCACCTCTTCTTCAGCTTTACTAAGGTTTATCCTGAGATGTTCCTTGTCTTTCTTAAGGGTCTTTACTTCAGCAGCTAGTGTCAAAATTTTTTGAGTTGAAGGCCTCAACCTGCAAAGCACCAGAGGTCATTACAATTGATTCAGAAATATGGAAGAAGCCCTTAGCAGTGAAAGAAGAAAACCATCACCTGTTCCACATTTTAAGCAACCTTAGGCATGATTCAAGGGAAGTATTTGCCTCCAAGAATGCACGTCCAGATGTAACTTCATTTTTACAAATCAATGCTGCCAGAATTGACTCAAGTAAATTCTCTTCCTCAGTTGCGCCCTCGGAAGAAGAATCGATCTACAAGTGCGATCTATGATTGTCAGTATGGAGATATAAATTATAATAGTTCTTGACTAAGCTATATATGATTGCAGGTTTTCTAATCAATCATAGACAAGCAAAAACTGAAATTAATCTCCCCAAAGCAGTTTTACAGTGTTCAACTTATGTTTTGTCTTGGACGATATCAGCAACAAAGAAGAACGGTTTCACAATGCATATTCAACTACGTTTACATGTTTAACCCGTTCTTTATAAGCTAAATATCCATAATTTAGCAATTGAATCCAGCAAAATCGCATTATTTACTACAAGAAAAGAAAACTAATCAATCCGTCCAAAAAACAAACAAGAAGGAAGAACTTAGTAACAATAAATTAGTGGGAAAAGAATTCTAATTTACCTCTTGGCTCTCATAACGATGTTGGTAGAACCTTAATTCCTCATTTAACTTCCCTAACTCCTCTTCCAATTCATGAACCCTAATCTCAGCTTTCTTTGCCCTCTCATCAGCTTCATTTCCAAAATCCATCAACGCCTCCCTATCACGATCATAAAGTAAACACTCTTTTTCCCATTTGTTACACTGACTTAACAAATTTGCACACTCTGCCGCGAGCTTCTGATTCTCTTGCACGAATCTCTTCAACGCCACTGCGTTCATATTCGCTTCGGCCTTTGGGGGGGTGGGAGGAAGAGGACCATTAAAAATGTCAATAATTTCACATTTTGAAAACAAATATATTTTGGCTTTGTTTTAAAGTTGACCCACCTTTGACCGCTCGATGATTTGGTCTTTCTCTTTCAATTTTGAGAGAAGTAACAGATACTGAACACGGAGGCGGCGCTGGGTTTCTTCGGAGGAACGGAGCTTCAATTGCAAAGATTCAGTGGAGATTGGAAGACCTAAGGAATCATCTATGGTTCTTTTCATGTAATCATCGATTTCTTGAGGAATCCCCATGTTTTCAATTACTCAAAATGACGAAGAACACAAGATATCACAAAATCCAAAATATAATCTTTGTAGAGAAACTGTGGAGTCAAAAGTAGGGAAAAAAAGGGGTAACAAATTAGAAGTAAATCGGAACTGGAGTTAGGGATTTTGAAATAGAAGACAAAAATGGAGGAATTTGGGGGGTTTTCGGAAAGAGATATTTTTTCCTCCCTTTTTGTCTTTCACTTTCTCCAGTGTTTTCACTTTCGCTGCGTTGTTTCAAATTGAATGAAAAGTGGCCGTGACTAGCCGTTAGACTGCGTTTTAAGGGCCCAAATATGGTAAAAACCCATCACAAGTTTTTATGCTTTTTGAACATTTATAATTTAGTCCTATACTTTTATTTTCAGTATATATTTTTTTATTTTTGTCCAAATATTTTCAAGGAATTTAATCTTCTATTTTTATATTTCAAAATTCAAGACTAATTGTTAACACTATTAATTTTTTTAAAAAAAATTTTGGTATGATTTTTTAAAATAAAAAAAAAATATTCGCTTACAAGCCATGTAAGTAAAAATGAAATTGTAGTTCACTTGAATTTAACCAAAAAAAATTAAAAATATTAATAATTTGACTTAAATTTTAAAATCTGAAAAGTAAAGGTACTAAAATTCTTGAAAATAGAAATATAAGAACTAAATTTCACATTTTTAAAAAATACAAGGACTTATGGTATATTTAACTCCAAATATCTATAACGTGGCCTACTGCTTACCTGGCAATATATTTTCTTTTTTCTTTTTTCTATTTGGGCCAGTAACACCTGTCTTATGGATTTTATTAACCCAAATAAAATTGTAATCAGGGAAGCAATAAAAGAAGCAACGGATAAACAAATATTTTTTGTGTTTGTGTTTGTCTCATTTTGGAATTGATTTTTGCAGCAAAAAACAAAATTGTAAATGTCTCCTATTATATATTATATTAAAAGGGTGATCTTATACAAAGTAGTTGATTATCTGACAAGTAGTTTAGTTATTTGTTGGTACTTTCCATTCAAACAAAACAAATTTGACCATGAATATATCTACAAAATATTGATAAATCAAAATATATCAATAACAATACTTATTAATATTGGAATAAAAACAACACATGCATAGATAAAATAAATTTACCTAATGGAATAAGGTAATAGAGGTGAAATCAGAAATTTTTTTTAGGGTCAAAATTAAATTGTAATTTTAATAATAATACAAATGTAATTTTATTATTTTAATAATTTATATCTTTATAAATTTTAAATGATATATATAATTTCTATTATTTTAAATATATATATAATTTATTAATTTAAAATTTTAAAAAATTCATCTCTCGACTACCCCTGTCAAGTCTTCTGGATTGGATTTTTTCAAAGCTCTGGTACAAAATTACTTCTATTTATTAAATATTAGTTTTTAGTCGAGTTTTGATTAATACACATAAACACCATCAATCCTGCACGTCTTTGGGTTTCTTGTCGTCGTTAGTGTCGACTGCGTCCATTAAAGACTCCATCTTATCTTCAATTTCTTGCACCTGCATTTTAGATTTTAAAAAGAAAATTTACATTAAGCATCAAAAGAGGTATTTGTCTAAACTTAGAAATATCGTCCAACATTTGATTTCTTTTTTATACTCATATTATATCATTTAAAATACATTATATCTTTTATGCTTTTAAAGCTTTTTAATAACTAAATATTAAATAAAAATAAAAATAATACGTATATATTTGTATATTTTCAATAAATAATAAATCATTCAATTATTTATGATGATCAACAATTAGAGGAAAAGAATTGTATGAAATAATGACACCACATTATTTATATCTTTTTTAATAACTTAATGTCACATCAATATTTGCATCTTGAAAAAAATCAAATGAAAATGAAAATCCTAAAATTCAGAATGAAATTGCTGACGTGGCATTAAACTATTGGAAAATGGATAATATTGTTTCATACAATCATTTATCATAATTGCAAGTTGAATTTGATAAAGTGACTCCTGCTTTTAAAATGTAATAAAAATAAAGTTAAAATATCTAATAAATTTATGTACTGTTCTTAAATTTAGAATTTAATCCCTCCATCTTTATTTTAATTAAATTTTTGTTAACATCCTTAAAATTTCTTTATTAAACTAGTGTAACATTTCAAAATTAAGAAAAAAAAACTCACATAGTAGTCACGTAACTAAAAATAATAATATTTTAATGAATTTAAAATTGCCAAAAGAATTTTAATAGGGTTAACGATTAGGCTTGTATTTTTAAAATGAAACTAGAGGAACTAAGGGCTAGTTTTCAATTACTATTGCGGTTAAAAATTATTTTTAAAAATATATATTTTTAATTAGTGTGGTAAAAAAGTGCTGTGAAAGAAGTAATTTCAATATTTTCCATTGTTACAAAAAAAATTATGGCTGAAGGTTAAAATGTCTTAATTGGACATAATAGTGGAAACTTAAAAATTAGATAAGTTATATGATTTTTAAATAATTTAACATAATGGTACATGAAGTATAAATTTTAAATATTTTTTAAATAATTAATATAAATTATTTTTAAAATTAGTTATAGATAAAAATATTTTTAAAACTTAAATATTATATTAAATCATATTTAAATGATTTAATATAATAATACATAAATTATAAATTAATCTAATTTTATATACTTTTAAATAGTTAATATTAATAATGATATTTTGAATTTTTTTCTTTCAAAACAAAAAGGTTAAAAGCACCTAAATCTTAGCATTTGCGTTTGGGTGAAAAAATATTTTTTTCGCCAAAATTTTGACTCTAAATGCGAATTATTCTGCATTGCTTCTGTAGTAAAAATACATTTTTAGCTTCACAAATGTAACGAGAAACTAGGTCTAAATTTGTTAAAATAAAAGTAGGCCTTAATATTAAAATAAAAATGAAAAACTAAATATCAAATGTATAAAAAGTAAAACAATTATAATTAAGAGGAAAATTTTAAATAACTTCATCATTAATTTTTAAAATAATAAATAATTTATTTATTTATTTAATAAATAAATAATATGATGATGCCTATATCTGTAATTTTGGGCTTTTTTCAAAAATAATTCAAATAAATAAATTATTTATGAAAATAACCCACTTGTAAAATTATGTATGAAAATGATCCGTTTTGAACTGTGAACCCTGGTGTCTCCGTTGCCATTGGCGGCACCACCCTTCATAATGATCGTTGGTTAGTTTTAAAAAAATTATAATTTTTTTAGGTGTCGCCATTGGCATTAGTAATATTAAACTAAAGTGTAATTATATAAAACGTTCAGGGACCTAATGAAGTAATTACCTTTTTTAAATTTGATGAAAAAAGTGCTGCGATCACTACCTCCTCTGCCAATTGAATACTTTTAAATTTTTGGTTTATTTTCATATTAAGTTTGTCCACTTTTAAAATTAAATTTAAATAAATTTTAAAAATATAAAATTTTAAAAATTATTGAAGGATATATTTAGGTAATTTAAATAATAATTTTTTTAAATTTATTATTTTTAAAAGATTTATTTTTATTATTCTTATGTTATTAGGGGTTATTTAAGTTACACATAACATATAAATAGAATAAAAGCAATTAATTGGGAGCCCGCATGCGGTGATGGCGGCGCTTTTTGCTTTCATCCAATTCAAAAAGGGTAATGAATATTTTATATAATTACACTTTTAATTTGGTATCGTTAAGGTAACAATAGTATTAAAAAATTTATTATTTTTTAAAAATCGATTAATGATTAACTCATTATGAAGGATGGCGTCGCTAATGGTAACAATGACACCGAAATTCACTATTTAAAACGGATTATTTCATACATGAATTCACAAATGAATATTTTTATAAATAATTAATTTATTTTGGTTATTTCTGAAAGAAAAACCTTAATTTTCTTTTGAAATTGCAGTGCCAAGTGCAATAATTGAGTAAAAAGATAAAGTATGTGATAATTGACTTGGAATAAAATAACATGTTTCTCATGAAAAGAAAACCGAGGTTAATTTTATAATCAAAATAATTAGGTGGAATGCTAAGTGCTAACCTTGTCAATGAGATCACCGGCGAGATGTGCGTTCTTAGCTGTTCCCTCGGCTAAATCCTCAACCAATTCAAGAGTAGCCCGAAGTTTTCCACCGTCCGGCAGCTGTTCGCCGACCTGATCTGCTATCTCCTCCACTTTCCCCGCCACGTCTTCCACCACATCCGTTATCTGTTCAGCTGTCTCTAGCATGTTATCAGCCTCATCTACACATATGAACCCACAAATAAAGATAAGTAAATGAAATGCCTGGTTACTTTAAGAAGAAAGAAGAAGATCCTTACTTTTCAGTTTTGAGAATGGCCCCCATTTGCTTGTTGTGAAGGATAGGAGAAGTGGTACTAACGTTCCCAGAGCCCACAGTTGCCTGCACTGTCAATATCTCAGTGCTAATTCTTTTAATACAAATAGCATAATGAATATGTATTAATTATTTGCATGTTTTATTAATTAATTACCAACTGGAACCGGCAGGAATAAGATTAAAAGGAAATGATTGTTGCCCTGATTCCAAACTGCAGCTGATCACTTGCATATTTTTCCTGAATCTTTTCAAAATCAAGGGAAGCAATCAAAACAGCTAGCATTAGCATATGGAGATAATTAAGAAGAAAAACAAAAAGACAAGTTATACTTCATCTTCTTGTTTCTGCAACCTCCATTGATGAGTGATGGGAAGGTTTGATTTCTTTGAAACAGCTGCCCGTTGTTTTGCTTTGAGATACTGGGCAAACAAAGAGCAGTGTTTTTGAGTTGTGATCTGCATAAGGGCTCCCGATGAAGGCACTTAGCTTTGCCAGGACCAAGAACAACAATTGGTCCGATGGTCAACATATTTTTCTGCTATGAAATTAGCCTTGTTCAACAACCTAATTTACCTCTCTCAGATCATACCCATTTATTTATTCAAGTAATTGAAAATCTGCACGAGTTAGAAATGCACCACAATACTTTCCCACATGGAACTGCAAAATGGTAATATAAATATTAGGTTAAATTCTGCTATTAGTCTCTGTCCTTTTTAAAATCTTTGGATTTAGTCCTTGTAATTTTTCAATTGATCAATTTTAGTCCTTTTACTTTTTTAAATTTGACATTTTAGTGCTGACCCCAACTGTAGCAATTAAATTTGTTTCGTTAAATTCAATTAATAGTTTTGTACTATGCATACAGTTCTGATTTTAGTCCATATTCTACGATTGGATCATTCTAAGTCCTCATACTTTTCAAATTTTGAAATTTCAGTGTTGACGTAAATGGCAGTTGTTAATCAATTAACTAGATTTTTAGTAAATAATATATGAAAATAACAAACTGACATGACATCACACATGATAATATTTGTCGTATCAAATTTTAGAAGTAAAAAGACTTAATGAATTTACAATTATTGTTTGGTGATGGCTGGAATTTTCAAATTTAAAAAGTACAAAAACTAAAAACAATCAAATTAAAGTATAAAAATTAAATCCACAACTTTTATAAAGTATAAGGACTAATAACGGAATTTAACCTAGATATTAGTGTTCAATTTTGAAACGCAATAAACACTTTTCCCTTTTCAAAAGAATGCAAGTTGTTAATTTGAGGCATTTTTCTCATTTCGAATATGTTTTGACTCTTACATTCATATACTATTTTCTTTTTATTGATTATATGTATTAATTATAATTCATTTTATTTATTTTATTAAAAATATTAAATAAAATGTAATATTTAATAATATGATTAAAAAATAAAAATATAAAAATAGATATTTAATAATCTCAAAAAAAATCAATTAATTTAAACATTCCGTTTAAAATGAATAAAAAGAACAAACCCTTTTGAATAGCTAATATTTCACATTATAAGTAAAAAAAAAGGTCTTTTTAATTATCAAGCAACAATAATTTAGATGGATGTGTATTATTCCCTTTCATTATTAAAACAAAGAAATCTAAAAAATAGGTCCACATAAGATAAATAATATATAAAGAACTTTAAGAATAGGGCCCCATATGTCGCATTTAAAATAAAAGATAATTTATTAAAATAGTTACTTTTATTTGATTTAAATTACATTTTAGTCATTTATGTTATGATGTTATAACATTTTAGTCGTTGAGTCATTAATTGCCCTTAACGATATCATGGTAAGCTGACATGGCATGTTAAACCATAATTCCATACGAAAATTTTAGGTTAAATTATATAATTGGTCTTTATAATTTTTTCGTTTTGAGTAAATTTTTTTTCTTTTATATTTTTTTAACTTTTTTTTGTAGTTTTCATTCTCTTCTACTTCTGCTATTTTCATCCATTCTCCATTTCTTTTAAAGTATTTTTTTTTGTTTTCCATTTGTTAAACCTAATCCCTATACTTTTTTTGAACAATTTAATTTTTTTATTTCTTTATTTTCCTTTTCTTTTTTCCTTTTGTTTTTCTCACTTCTCATATTCTTCACCGCAGAAACATGATTTTTGTCCACCAAATAAACCAAGTCCTTGTTTGTTTCACATGATTCCTAAATTGAATTTCACTTAAAATCGAATACCAATCATTCTTAATCAAATCTCGTTTTGAATATAACTTAATTTTGAAACTAAAATTGGATCTAACTAATCAATATTGAAAAACAATATCCTTAATCAAATCTAAATATAAATTGAATTTTTTATATTCAAAACAAATTTTTGTCGTTTCCAAAGTTTTACAGAATCGTTTAGATTATTCCTTTCATTTCCTTTTATTTGATGATAAATAAAGTTAAACAAACAATAAAATTAATCTAAACCTTCTTAGATATTCCCAAGCAAGCTTGATTAGAAGCTGAGCATAGATGAACCAAAGAGAGAAAGGGAGCATGGAACCAAGCTGGTTTGAGTGAAGTTGAGGGTAAGTTTCGTATAGTTGTTATTTTAGTCATTAAGAGTGTAGAGCTCGTTTGAAGAATCTGTGAAGCAACGTAGTTTTGAGAGGGCGAGAATATTGTAGGTAAGGTAGATAAGGTGGTCGTGGGGTTGGTTAGGAGGTTGAGGGAACAAGTTCGAGAAACTTTGTTGACGATGGACTACCATAAATCACGACTGGTAAGTTCTTCAAGTGAGGTGAGCTTGTAGACTATGTCCTTGAAAAATCCAAATTAATTCATTAAAGCAGTGATAGACGATAATGATTTATGATTGTGGGGTAAGAATATATCAAACCAGTTTTATTTTTATCTTTTCTTTTTCATAAAAAAGTTGTAGAGATTTGCAAGAAATTTAAAAAATATATAAGATTAATTCATTCAAGTAGTCTTTATTCATCCAAGTTAATTATTGCAATTGAATAGTTGTGGACATGTACCATTTTTTGCCTAAGCATGGCCCTTGGCCTTTTGTTTTTTCTCTTTGACTTCTTCTTCATCATCACCACTGTTTGGTTTTATTAAAGATTCCAACTCTTCTTCCACTTGGTCTACCTGCATTATATTTAGTTTTATTAGTAGACTCAATATATAGATTATAGTGTTGCGGATTTTAGAGTACTAGTTCGAATTAGAAATATATTAAAACATTTGTGTCAGGAATTTGGTGTTGCTGATCTTTAATTTATTGGATTTGATTGGAATCAATCATGATGCGCAAAGTCTACATAATATATACAGGATAATGAACTTCCAACTTTCTTATCCAATTGTTAATAAAGAAGTAAAATAATGGTAAAAACCAAGGCATTTAGTTAATTGCAATACCTTGTCAATGAACTCTCCGACTATGCGTGCATCGTTGACTGTTCCTTCGGCCATATCTTCAACAATTTCAAGCGCATCCTTAAGTTTTCCTTCGGGTAGACTATCGCCAACCTTATCCGCCACTTGCTCCACCTGCTCCGCTACTTTTTCTACGATATCCGTCACGGTTTCCACCGTCTCTATTACAGTTTCAGCTTCCTCTACAGACATATATACAGCAACACATCTAAATTTAGGCTCAAGAAGTATATATAGAAATTATTGACGATATTGAGGGGTAATGCTCACGTTTGAGTTTTTAATAATGGCCGCCAGTTGCCCCTCCAAAAGGGTAGGATTATACTCATCAGAAATCCCAGAATCCAAGGTTTCCTGGAAATTTAGAAATGACTATGACAAACACCATTGAAAAGCAAAATTAAAAGATATATTTTCCTTTCAAATACATATATAAAAGACAAACCAGGATCCAGGAGCAGGAGCAGGGCTAGAAGGGATTACAGGTCCTTGTTCAACACTACTGTTGCAGAAGACCGTGTAACTATGTCTGACAGTAATTTGGAATCTAAGACCACTTCCCAGAGGTTGAAACTTGGAGTTTCTTAGAATCTGATGTTTCCCCTTGTGGTTTGGTACCACCAAGATTTCACTGAAATAAACAATGGAAGGGTGGGATTTGCGGGATTCCATGGGAACCTTGCATGGAAGGATAAAACCTGAACTACTCGACATAAGTACTTGTTAGATGTGATGAGAACAGATTCCTTAATGTCTAGAAAAAGGGTTGGAAAAGAAAGTGTGGAACGGCAAGTAGATAAACGGGGAAACAAAATATTATAGACATGGCTGCTGCTGCTAGCTGGATTGGTAAGGAAGACAATTATAATCTTCCTTTTTGTGTACGATGAATTTGATGGCCAAGATAAAAGAAACGTTTAAATTGATTATATTCCTTAAATTTCATAGTTCAAATTGTGTGTTTGTTATGGCCAAAAGAAAATATCGTCTTTGTTTTTTTCCCATCGTGTTACTTGTGTGAGCAGTATTTAGTTTGAGTAGATCTGACAGCTTCGTCTGTTCTTAGTTAATAACTTCTCTTCAGAGTTAAAGTGATAAAATCTTAATACAAGAATAATATCTAATTATTGTTAGAAATCAATTGACTATTTAGTGAATGACACTTCGAAAACTTCTTTCAAAGGAATTGACTTCCTCTCAACAATTAAAGGTAGAGCTAGCCAAGTAGTACCCACATTATCCAAAAATACCATGCAAAGAGCATGGGTTAAAACTCTAATAAGCGCAAATGCTCACATTTTCTTGGTGAGTGTGGCACTCCTAGCCTGTAAACCTCTTGACGCTCTCCATGAAGTTAGAAGGCAAAACTTAAGGATAAAATTGAGTATAGACACTCCGGGCACAAAATTGAGCACCGCTCAAAGATTTGTTGTCTCCTGACAATCAACACTTCGAAAGCTTCTCCAAAGCGAGTTTGACCTCCCCTCAACAAAAACCAAATATGACTTTGGTTAAAATGGTAAACTTGAGAGAGTGAACATTAATGTGTCTTAAGTTTAAACCTCGTTACATGTATATATTTTTCTAGATTTATCAAAATATTTAAAAAAATAATAAAAACATAATTAAGATAGTATTTGTTGTTTTGTTAAATAAATTAAATTCACAACTGAACTAGGGCTCGAATAATTGGTGAAACCAACTCAACAATATTATATATAGTATTTTTTATCATATAATATTATTTACTTATTCCAAAATTTGAATTTTTTAAGTTATTTACGAGTTTTACGTTTCTTACTAACAAAGAAAGTTTAATTTAAAACTAGTTTTTGTTTAGATTAATTAGAGTTCAGTTTATAATTTTATTTGGATGTATTTAGCTAGCCTCTATAAAAGCTTCTTTATTGTTCTTTAGATACACAATTTGTTTTTATTAATAAAGTTTTTAACTCTGGGGTTAATTTCTTTGTGCAATATTCCTCTCTTGTGATTTTTAGAAAGAATTTTCTTTTTGATTTTCTTCAATGAGTCGTGAGAATTCATTCATCTTTCAATTTGCCAATAATTATTTCTTGGAGGATTGATTAGAGTCATTAATTAAATTTGTTGGGGGTCCATCTATCTATCATATCATCGGTTTACTTGTTCCATCATTCATTTTATTTATTTTTAAAATTGTTGTTTCTTTATTTATTATTTTTATATATTCTTTTAGTGTTTTCATTTTTTTATTCCCATATTTGTTTATTTCTTTTTTACAAGCCATATTTGAATCATTCTTTCTCGAGTCGAATAACTTGAATACGATCCTTGGTCTATTTCCTTCTTTATCATTTTATTCTATCAACCACACCAATTTTTATAAAAAATTTTAATAAAAAAATCATTTGATATAACGTATAAGAACTAATTTATTTATTTTTATTAAGTAAATGAAATAAAATAAGATTTTGGTGTTAAAAAAACATTATCAGAAAATTACATTGTTGATTTGATTTGTTAGATTATAAAAATCTTCCAAACACAGCATGTTTTCAACATGTCAATTAGTCATTAAGCAACATTTAATGGGTTTAACACTTTGTGGTATCCATCAAGGCATTTCCTGTACTTTAAGCCCAAACAAATTGAATACATCCATTTTCCCATTATTGGCCAAGTCGAAATCTTCCATTTTCGGAACAAGACGATTTACTAATCAACAAAAGCCTCTATTACAATCGAAATACAAAAAAGAAAACATATGAAAAACAAAGAATTATTTTGATGGTCAAAAGATGTGTAGTTTTTTAGATGAATTTATTTTTAATTTCCAGTTTAAATAATGATAAAGGATTTTCATTTTTTTTGATAACTTTTTCAAAGGGTATCATTTTACTTGTGATATTAATTCCAAAGTATCTAGAAGTGAAGCCAGAACAATCTTTTAAGGAGCGAATGAAATTTTAATTTTTTATAGTCTATATCTTTATAATTTTTAAATGATTAAATCAAATTTTTATAATTTTAGGAAAGACCAAAGTACAATTTTATCTTTACTAATTTAAAATTTAAAAAAAAAAATAAAAGCTTAAATAATAATTTTATATTTTAGGAGCTGCCAGGGCCATGCCAATCCTCTCCAAATTTGCCATTGAAAGTATCACTTATTAAATAAAATTTTATCTGATTTATATTTTAATAAATTAACTACTATATTTAAAAATATAATTCCACTTGTCATGCCCCATCATATCAATCATGTTTTATTATAAATTTAATGACTCAATATACTTTAATTTCAGCTTCCACATCGCCGTCAGAATTTATTCTCGTTTAAACCCCATCATGTTTGTATCATTTCTATAATTATTTGAGTTTGTCTTTGAATATAATTCAATTATTAGTTAATTTGTGTTTTGTAATGCTTAATAAATTATGACTAATTCAAATATATATTAAGATATTTACATCTCATTTGTATAATTAAGTATCATATTTTTATAAATTTAAACATGATTCCACACTTATTTTGGCCTTAAAAGAACATTTATATCTGTTCATTTTATTCTATAAGCTTTAAACAAAATGAAACCACCATAGTATGTTTTAAGTTTGACGTTTCAAGAGGAAAAACAAACCTTAAAAGTTTGAATTTTTAACTTTAAAAAACTCTTTCTAAACTTTGCAAGTATTTGATACTAAAAGGCAACAAGAAAATGGCACTTAGTGATTTCAATTTTTAATAAACTCAATAAACATGATTTATTTATTTATTGTATGTGAACAATCAATCCCAAAAGATCTAAGCGTTGGGATATTTATTTACGTGGATATTATTTAAACTTTTATATATTATAAAAAAATATTTGTTTAGATTTTTTTTTATCTCTTACTACTTTGTTTGATAAGTTTAGTGTTTAGGGTTAGCTATTATTAATGCATTTAGTTGGATTTTATTATTCTAGGTTAAATTCAGCTAATAGTCCCTATGCTTCACAAGAGTTGTGGATTTAATCCATGTATTTTAATTTAATCATTTTTAGTTTCTATATTTTATTTTTTAAATATTAAAATTTCATTTATCACCAAATGCTAATTATTAAATTCATTGACTTTTGTTATTTCTAAATCTGATGCGACAAATATATTATTATATGTGTTATGTCATATCAGTTTGTAAATGCAAATTTATTATTAAGTTTTGTTAATTTTTTAGCATAAATTATAAAGTGAAAATTTAAAAGTTACAATATGCTTCAAGTTCTTGTACTTTTTATATATAATTTGAAATTTAGTTCTAATACTTTTACTTTCAAGAATTTATGCCATCTACTTTTCAAATTTAAAAATGTAGGTCTATCTGTTGACATCATTAAATTCTTGGTTAAATTCTCTAGTGTGATAGTTCGAAGTTAAAAAATAAAAAACCCTCAATCGCTAGTTATGTGACAAAAAATGCGACATTGTACTAAACCTACTTCATCAATGAATTTTAACAATGCTAATAATTCTTTAAATTATGTTAACATTTTAATTGAAATAAAGCATTTAAATTAACTAATTACATACATGTTCAAATAAATAAAATATATTTATAAGTATCAATGAAATAAATATAAACTAAATCTTTTATGAAAAAAGTATAAAATATCTGTCCTCCGGACTCCCACCACATATGTGACATTATTCCAACTATCACTATTTAAAAAAAAAAGTCTTCGCAACCCTTTAATTGGTAAATAAAATATAACTTCAACACAAGTTTAAAAAATTTAGAAAATAAAGTTCTTACATAATATCAAAATACAAACAATGTCTCAAATACATCATAAATGTCTTCAAATGCAACACAAATGTAAAACTTCCAAAAATCAATCAATACATGTCACTTTCGTTGCTTCTGTATCACATTCATCTTCTAATCCTTCTATCAATTGCTAGCATTGTATCTCTTTAACCTTGAACCTGAATATGAGAAACTATGTTAAGTATTTTCCCTTTTTTTTAAATTAGATGAGAAATTGTGGAGTGCTCTCCTTTTTTTCTAAAAAAAATGGGAATGAATGTGAGTTAAATATTGTTATCAAAATTAATTTTTATAAATATTTATTTTTTAAATATACTTATTATATGATACGACTTATTTCCGCTCAATTGAGTGCGAAGTAGCGCAGGACCCGCGAAACCCACCCGACTAATGTCACTAGGCAGAATAACTAAAAATACAATACGAAAAATAAAATAATATTTTAAAAAATTTTAAAAATTTATTTTTCTTTCCCTGGTCCTTTCTCTTTTACCACACGTACAAACAGAGAAACGTGTGAGATGTTCATGGCAGTAGCTCTACAGTGCACTACTGTATCTTAGTTTTATATAAAGAAATAGATGCATCATGTATATATGTTTTTCAATCTCTACAACCTTGTGATATGATCAGCCTCTCCATCAATGAAAGGCAGGTTTAAGGTTGATTAAGAAGAAAACATAAGATTAAGAAAAAAGAAAAAAAGATTATAGCAGATACGTCAGTCGACAACTACACAATATCCTCTAAACTATGACCCTAGGGCAACTTGATCAGAGATATGGTTAAACACTACTTAATATCCACTTAATCTAAATTATAATTTTATCGTCATGATTAAGACCGCCTACCAAAAAATTGTGGAAAATTTTTATCTATCATAGAGTAAATCACAAAAAAATATGAGAATCCAATAACGAGTGACAACATCTTAGGTCAATATGCTGTATATTTATATAACTAGAAGACTGCATTACGAAGCTTTTTCCAACATAGTAAAATAAGGGTTAATTCGAAATCGTGGTCCTAAAATACTAATTGTTAAACACACCTTACATACATATAAATATGTCTTTACTCTTTACTAACCTTTGAAAGTGACATGCTTTATGTTTCATTTTTCATTCATTCCTTCTCTTCAAATTCAAAGAAAATATTAGGTTTACAGCTGCTTAAGAATCTTCTTGTTTCTTTCCTATTTTTCTTCACATAATTCTCTCTTCATATAGCAATGAAAACCAGAAAGCTTTTTCCGGCTGTGACTGAAACAAACGAAACCATAGAATGCCCTGATTTTTGTGACCCTGCCTGCCCTTACAACTGCTACCCTTACCCCGACTACTATTACCTACCGCCGCCGCCGCCGCCACCTCCTCCTCCTCCCTTCTCGGTCCAAAACCATTACATCTCACCTTATGTGATCATCTTGGTTTCCGTACTCGCCAGTTTGATCCTTCTTGTTGGCTACTACGTGGTTGTAGTGAAGTCGTGTTTTGGTTGGTGCTGTTCGAGGAATAACAGGCAATCACAAACTCTAACCGATGCTTCAGACGAAGAGTTCCTCGATGAGAACCGAATTGATCATCCTATTTGGTTCATCACCACCGTTGGTTTGCAACAATCCATCATAAATTCCATCACTGTTTGTAAGTACAAAAAGGGTGATGGATTGATTGAAGGGACGGAGTGTTCGGTGTGTTTGAATGAGTTCCAAGAAGATGAGACGGTGAGGTTGTTGCCTAAATGCAACCACGCTTTCCATATTTCGTGTATCGACACTTGGCTGAGGGCTCACACTAATTGTCCCTTGTGCCGAGCACATATCGTCTTTAATGCTCTTTGTAGCACTCCAACTTCAGCGGATCAAAACCCCGATAACATGGATGCAATTGTCGATAATAATCAGACAGAAACTTCTGAGATTGGAGGTATGAATTCTGATGAAAACAGCGCTGAAAGAGAATTGCCAGAGGCTAATGACCAAAGGATTTTAAAGGAAGACGATGAAAATGGCGTTTTGTTAGCAAGTGATTGCATGGAAAGAAGCAGTGTAGTGGCTAAAGAGATGACGCAAATCAAAAGGTGCGTTTCCATGGATTCTTCTTCTTCTTCGTCAGCTGCAAGTTTGTTCCTGGGCATTCAAGAGGATGTGGAAAACCCAGTTTCAAGCATCGTTGAAACACAAAACGAGGTTAGGGTAATGGGGAATTCATCCATATCTCAGCATCTTCATTTAAGCCCAGTTACAATGAAAAGATCGTTCTCATATGGTGGAAGGTTTTTCTCTTCATCCAAACGTTACCGAAGCATGAATTCTTCAATTCTTCCCCTGTAAAGTAAAGCTCTTTCCCTCTTTTAGATTATAGTTTTGGTTTACAGTGTGCGGTATTTGTTAAAAACAGAGAAATTGTATGCACGATAGCTGATGAAGCCCCACGACGTAAGAGAAGAACAAGAATAAATTCCATGTATTTTGCTTTGCCTTGGGCTCAAATCCAGAAGTATATATAACTTGATTGAAGCTTCACGTTTAATATCAACTGATATCTGTATATGCGAGAAACTCATTACGCTGTTAACAGAGAGTGTGTTTCAGCTGAGAGATGAATTGATTGATTTTGATTTTTTTTATGTTGAATTGGTAAACTTCAATGATTGATGATTATGGAGGATAAAATGAATATAGTTCTTAGTTTAAATGAAGCAATCTTTCTTTAATTCTTGCTTTTCAAGTCAAGAAGAAGAGAAAGTCATAATTTAGAGGTTGCTTGAAACCTGATATACAGGCTAACCAAAACCAGTCAATTTCATCAGCAGTCAAAAGGTTTTGCCTAATTTTTTGGTGACTTGGGTTTTCTTCATGGCCTAATTTCCATCTAATCAATCGACATTTTTCTTTACTCTGAAGATGATGATCTAAGCTTATATACCTATAACTAATATTTCGTGTCCTAAACAAATTTGGATGTTGGCTTCTTCAACCAGCCATGATTTTGAATTGGTACTGATGCTGGTTCAGTAAGTGATCCAAAGCCCTATCAGTTTTTGGGTTCATATGGTTGCAGCCATAAGCCCAGTGTTTAGAGCCCAACCATGTCCAATTTCTCTGATTCGAGTCGTCTTCGTGGCAGAGGGATGGGCCGGGTTGCACCTAAGTATGATATTATTATACTTTATGTTATGCCCAAGCCTGGCCAGAAATTTAGGCCCAAAATTTTACCCAAATCCGCTCATATTTACGAAAGACTAACTCAAGCCCATTTTAAGCCCACCCATATTATTTTAAAAAAATTATATTTATATTATATCATTTTAATATTTAATATTTTTATATATTTTTATTTATTAAAATTTTTTTATATAGTGATCTTAACATTATTATAATATTTACATTAGAGTAATATTATATATTTAATATATATATTTTAATATGTTCTAAATTACATAATATCTCAAAATAACATATTTTATAAATTATTATAAACTTAAAATAGGTCGGGCTGGCTTGAACCGGGGTCGAGCCTTGAATGTTCAAGCCTGAGCTTGACCTATATTTTAAATAAGCGTACTTTTTATGCTCAAGCTCATTTTTTAGGTCAAATATTTTTGACCAAACCCTTTTAAATTTCGGACGAGCCTTCGAGCCTGAACAGATAACCCAACTCATGAACAGGTTTAGACCAAACCAATTGTTATTTTCATCTAATATTTATGTTTTGAATTTTTTGTATAACATTCTTCTTAAAATATTATATTGTTCAAATTCTTTTATTTTAACTTGACAAAGATAAAGTTGTAGCGGGCCGGTTAGGTTAAACAAACTAGTCCTCTATGATTAATTATTTATATATTTTTTAAAATATAAAATTAAATAATTAAATAAAATAAGTTAAAAAAGTGGTGGCAAAAAATCTAAATTAATATATATAAATTCTATTTTTAATTTATTTTTTCATCTTAGATTATTATATATATATTCTATTTATACATATATTTTAAACAAACATGATACGAAACATCATACGATGAAATGTAATAAACTTCAACGATAATATAATTTTTGACCCTAAACTTAACAATTAGATATATTGGTCTATGATTATTCAAAAAAAGATATATTGGTCTATGAACTTGGACTCTGTCAAGATTTGATGAAATAACCGGTGATATTGGAATAGAACCAGATCGAACAAACCAAGAACTTGTCGATATAATGGTCCGAACAAATGGGGTGAACCGGTTGACTTGAAAATTGCTAGAAATTGGTGAAAATTGAAATTTATGACAAAATCGATGGTTGAATCAGTATAATAATTTTTATTTATTTATTTAATTTTTTAGATTTTATGAAATTTTAATTATTTCTTTAATTATTGTTGGTCTGGTGATTGAACTAATTGAATCAGAAACTAGTGATCTAACTTGTTCAGCCATCGATCTAGTTATTAAAACAATGAATGTAACACTATATGGTTGTACTACATGTTCACTTCAAAATTTATATAAATTCCAAATGATGATGTGGCACAAGCCCAGAGTGTCGCATCATCAAATTTTTATATTTTTTAGGTTTAGAGATCAAAATAGACCAAATAGTTAAGTTGAAGTACCAAAAAGAACAAAAAGAAAAAAGCTATATGTATCAAAATAAACTTAACTGCCAAGTTTAAGGATTAAAAATTATATAGTACCTAAACTTTATTATAATATTTTCTGTATATTTATAATACTATGATTACATTTAAAAACAGGTAAATAAAATATATTTATATTAAGTTATTAATATAATTCGTCTGATGCAATTGTAAATTAGATAAACCAAAAGTTGATAAGTTAACATATTTAAATGTATTTTTTAAAAACCAAAAGTTGATAAGTTAACATATTTAAATGTATTTTTAAAACCAGATAAAAATGAAAATAAACAAACAAAATCAAATTGCATGAATTTAATTCAATTAACTCGATTTTAATGCACGAGGCAAGACAAAAAGAATGAAATTTCACACCAAGCTAGGGCCTCGAGAAGCTTGAAGTAGCAGGCCCAGTATAGCTCAGTGTAATTAAGGTCTGCACGACCCAATCCCTTCAGTTCAAAAAAAAAACATTGTTTTGTCGTCTTCAAATCCGCCATTTTTGTATTGCTTAGTCTTACACCCCCCCCCAAAAAAAAAAAAAAACAGGGCAAGTTGGTGCATTATCGACAGCAAATACCATTAATAAACACCAACCAACACCAACGGAGAGAGAGAACCATGGTCAAACCTAATAAGCTCAGCACAAAAGACAAACACTTGAATCGATTTGCAGTTTAATTCCTAATTTATATATATCTATACTTAAAACAAAGAAAAAAAAAACATTTTCGATAGTAGCGAAATCTTTTTGTTTGGCGAGATCGACTTCGAGATTCATGGAGTTAATAATATCTACTTACTAACAACCATGCATGCATTGTCTTACATGGTTTTGTTCCAAGTCCCAACTCCCTTTGTTATTTTAAAACTAAAATCCTTTCATCAATCTAAGATCTCTTCAGATCTTGTTCGAGTTTGACTTAATTGTGTCGTATGTGTTCCTTAAGAACAAGTTGCTCCAAAATTAGACATTGACGAATTTAATTTTTCAAATGCAAGTGTATATATTTATGTATGGCAAAATTTGGACCATTCCATCTATTTTGAATTGGTTCAACTTTGAATGAAGTGGATTTTTTTATTTGAAAAATGAATGTGGAGTGAAATAAGATGGACTTTTTCTTTTAGATAACGAGTATAGAGCGGATATCGTAATTGCTTGCCCCGGCCCGACCCGCTTTACTATAAAAAAAATTAAAAGGGTAAACGTGTAATATATAATATATAAAAAATCATATATTTTATGTTTAAATATTTTTTTAAGAATTATATTTAAATATTTTACTTGACTTTAAAAAATTGAAAATAAGTCACAAAAATTAGATTGAAGCGGTGCGGATAAGATAGGGATAAATGCATCCAACACCTATAAATGTGATAATAATTTTCAAAATTATATATCTATAATAAAACGGGATGGATGATAAATAAAAAAATGTTCCAATTGTGAGAGGATAATAAAATTAACAATATCTACATATCCGGCTTCATTGTTGTCCCTATACATACATCATACATCTATTCACGAGGGCAGCTCAATCGTTTGCCACACCGGTGCAGTCAAATTGCCCTTTATTTTTCCATTGGATGGATTACCCAAAAAGTAGGAGTCAAACACTATCCTTATATTCGATACGGGATGATTTTCTTCAAAATTCTTTCCTTTTAATCATTGATTTGTTTCAATCTTGATTATTAAATCCTGATTTCTTTAGTATGTAATGTAAGCATTTTCACGTAATACTTAGGATAATAGCTTGATGGTTTATACGACGACGTTTCTCTAATGTTTTTCTTTTACCCTATTGAAGGACAAGTACTTGTAAAATAATGCGGATGAACAATTACAAAGGTTAATCTCTAATTTATTACATGGAGAATTAAACAGTACAAATCGCAATCCAAATATAACCTATCCTATATCGGAATAGTTTTAAACAATTTCACATATAACAGAGTTTAATCCAAACATAAATTTGGATAAAGCTCGTACATGATTTGTGCAAGGTGAAACTCAAATTCAAGCACTCAAACTCTTGATATGCCAACTCTAGAAGGTATCATTGGCTAATGTTTTTTTTATAAAAAATAATATACTATTTGGTATTTGAGTTTGGTTTTAATATTCAATTTAGTATTTAGGTTTTTATTTTTTAGTTTCAATTAAGGACTTATGTTTTGTTTACTAGAGCACATTTGTGAAGCGTTTATTAGGCAATATGATGTCATTTAGTCTGAGTATCAAATTAAACATTGAATCCAAACAATAAATTGAAAAAAAAAACACAATTACTAAATTGAACATTGAAATTAAATTCAGGTTTTAAATGATATATTAATTCTTTTAAAAATGTTTAGTGTAATTTTTTATTGCTAAAATGGCAACTAAATCCACAATGACACTTGTATTTTTTACCTTTTTACCCTCCGAACATATAAATCGTTATATATTTAAATCTAATTTGTTAGCGTCATAAAAAAGTGACTTGGCCTCCTCAACTAATCTTAGGGTGGGTTTGGATCTTGCAGTTAATGTAAAAACAGTGGTGACAATGAGATTAAATACTGTAACTATATTATAGTGTGAAATAAAAAGTAAATTAAATGCATTATACCGCTCATCCAAATCCACACTTATTGTGACAAGTGTAGAACTAAATCATGATTTTTTTTTAAAAAAAAAAACATACCATAATCCTCATTTTTATTTGCAAAAGATAAAAATGAAAATACGGGGAAAAAGTTAAAATTGAAATTTAATAATTTTATTTTGAAACATTAAAAAAACCTAAAAATCATTAAATTCCTTAAATAAAACGAGTCGATCTAAATTAAATTGATTGAATATATTAAATCATATGGCATAAATTAAATGAGGTTAAATATATAACAAATCTAACGTTGAGGGAGCTCTGGTTGTGGGACAAAAAGGAATTGCAGTAATTAATTATAAAAATCGCCTAGGCAGACTTTTACTGTTGCAGCTAAACGTAGGTTTGATGTTTACTATCATCACATTGGTAGCATAAATTCAGTAGCTATTGGCATTTCATAATTATTAGAAGCGTGGAAATGAGGAAAACAGAAGATGCGAGAGGAATATGAAGGAAGTCATGATGATGTTATTATTGTAATTCAAAATCACAATGATTTCGATTTACAATCATTTCCTTAAAGAAACTTCTTTGATCTTTCCTGAAACTCTCCCCCTTTTCTTTTTCTACAGGTCATAAAAGAATCTCCTGTCCACTCCCAAGCTTTTTCACAACCCCCCTTTTTCCTTCAATCTACTTTCAAATCTAAAGGCAAAACCTTCTGGTTTTAATAATCAAACTTCGTGCAGATTAACGAAAACCTTTTTTTACTGGAAAAAACCCCACTTTTTTTTTATGATAATCTGTAAGTTATAATAAACAGTTGTGATTTTTTTACCCAAGGGAATGATGAACTTCGCATATCAAGACATGCAATGTGAGCATGAAATAGATTGTCTTTTCCATTTTATTAATCAATATTTATAACAACATGTTCCTTTTTAATGCATATCTATATGAATTATTGATCCAAAAATAATGGGGGAATTCGCTGAATTTTTTTATTTTTTTGCATGCTTAGTTGAGGGAGAATCTAATTAATGTGATTTGTAGAGTTTTTATCATAATATTTTAAGAATAAAAGGAAGGAATTGTACAAATTAATCTAATTAATGAATTTTCATCTTAAATCTCGTGTGTTAGTTTAATAATTAGGATATTTATTATTTTAAGTGTGATTTTAAATCAAATCATATTAATCGCGTTTAGTTTTGCATTTTCTTTAATTTTCACAAAGAAAAAAAAAGTTTCATCATTGATACTACTAATAACCTAAAAACAAATGATTCCACGTCAATTTTAAAACCTTAATAAAAGGTTAAAAAGAGCAAAGAAAAATTATATATGGGCCAACTCAAATTTCAAGTCCGAAAAAATTACAATCAATCAAATGATAGTTATAAACTTTACCGTTTATAAGTTTGTCGATGCAGGTCTATAGCTACATCTAGTCCCCTTCATTAGCTTTCCTTTATTTTCCCTAAAGGGACGACAAAAATCTAATGGATCTTTATAAAGATAAGCTTGATTAATGATTATTATTATTGTTTTCATTCTTCATATCATGCAAAGTTTAGGAAACCAAGTTCCACATTCTATCGATTGCATGTATGGTACTTTAGGCATATGGTTTCCAGATCATGATCATCTACAAACATTAAAATAATTTATTATCTCAAAAACCAGAAAAAACAAAATTGAAAAAAAAAAAGTAACCCCCTTTACTTATTTTCCACTCAATCAAACAAATTCAATGACAAAAAAGGAGAACAAAAGGCCAAAATGGGATAAAGTATCAAATAAACTTTATAACGTAATGGCGGAAGATAATCATCAAAGAAACCTCTAAACAGATTCAGAAAAAAAAGAAAAAAGAAAAAGTAAGACCATCGAATCTGGAGTTCACTGTTGCATGGCTTAATCTTTTGAGAGAGAAAAAAAGTGATTGTGGCACCCACACATAGTTAAAAGTTTGTCAAGCTATAGTTTAAATTCAGAAAGTGGAATGGACATTGGAGAAGGAGGGGAAGGGGTTTCATATAAAAGTAGGACAAAGGAAAACTGCAATAAATTGTTGGGAAAAAGACATATTTATTCTTTCTGTTGTTTCCTCGAAGGCGCATAGGTAACACTGTAACAGTGGCATTATACCTCAACATAGTAAATAGTTCTAATTCCAACATTACAATGATTAAATAAATCTTATCTGTTTTTAATGGAATTGCATGAATGAATTCGGCAATTTGTCACAATAAGTACAAAATAAGTTTATCTTGTCAAAAGAACCGGCCGGAAGATATGGTTATGGCTGTCTTTAAGTGTCTTAATTATTTGATGTTCTTTTTTCTTTTTTATACATGAGACGCAATGGTAGGTAACAGGGTTCTGTCTATTTCGACTGCACTGTGGCTGATGGGACACAGTTTGATGGAAACTTTTTTCCTTTACCAAGTAGTAATAATAAGACATATAATTTGATTAATTCTTGCCTCCATTAGCAGGCCCAACATTTGGAAAAATATTGTACTCACTTCGCTACACTTACACTGTATGTCTTCAAAATACATTGAAGTAAAATATATATTAAAGTTGCAGACCTTGCGAGAAAATTAGATAGCAAAACAACAATGGAGTCCCGTTCGGTCCATCGATTTTTGGGGAAAAAAAATTACAGCGGGACACAAAAGACATAGAAGCTTTATACGTCTCAGTTTTCTCTCAGCTAAAAGCAGCTTCTTCTTGGATACTGCGCAGCATTTGATTAACAGCTGCTGCAATTTCATCCACAGTGTTCAGATGGCACCCTTCCTCAACCTGTCCCCATTAACACTCTAAATCAGCAACCATAATTTGAGATGGTTTTTTTTTTTTTTTGCTATTAAACTAATGAAATTTGTAGCGAAATATTTGTTAAATAATTACCTTGACGCTGATTGAATACAAAGCCATTTCATCAACAGTGGAGACATTGAGGTGAAGAATTGTGAGGCTTAGGCTTTGTATCCCAGCAACCAGTTTCAAGAGTTGTCTGGGTCTTTTCTTGGAGAGTATCTTAAGGTTAGCGTGGGTTTCCACCATGGTCACTTCGATATCCGCCACGCTTTCGGTGGCCATGGGCTGATCGGCTGCCATGGACGACGGAGAATTGTTGCAGTGAGACGTTGCACGAGTCGAGAATTGCGGGAAGGCGAAAAACTCAGCAAAGGGTGAAGGGTCGCCATTGTGTTCTGGGTGTTGAGTGGTCCTCTTATGAGCCTCCATGGTCTGCAACAGCTGCTCTAATTCCTTAACGAAATTAATGGCTCCCCCAATAATCGAAGCTTGATCACCCTGAGAAAAGGGTTAATGCATTTGTTAGTATAAACTAGTTGCCAGACAAAGCAAAGATATAGCTGACCTAGGCTACAAATCTAAATGATCTTTCATGAAAATCAGGAATTTCTACACTTTTTTCAGCCAATGCCTTTTAACGATTCTTCAACCATTTGAGAATCGAAAAAGTAATGGTCATAATATGTTAATTACTTAACTAATAAGCGAAAGCGTTGATTAGGGTTGTATAAACTTGTTCTAAAGGTTAATCATTACTTTATTAGTCCAAACGGAAGAGAGAGAAATAAAAACTGACCCTTTGAACATAGGAAGCTGGCATCAAAGATCTAATAGCAGCGAGGTACTCATTCATTTGTTTCCGACGATTGCGTTCAACAGCAATATGAGTCATTCTCTGGTTCTCTAGCTCTTCTTTGTTCTTACTGCTCCTGGTGCGACGACGTTTTCGTCTACCACCACCGTTGGTCGCCGTGTAAGCTGGTGGGGTTCCATTGGAGCTTGGAAACCAGCTGCAGGACCAGGGAGAGACTGGTCGACAGTACAAGTTTCAGGCGAAGAAGAGTAAGGATCCCATAATTCCTTTGCATGTTGTTGTTGCATGACTGAAGTAGACGATGAGTCCCAATTTGCATGACTCCCTTGTTGTTGTAAGTTGGTTTCAAGGATCACAGGAAGAACTTTATCTTCATCTTGAAAGCAAAAATCATACCCCCAGGCTCCTCCTCCTCCACCAGCAACAGGGAAGATGTCCTTGAAACCGTAAGTAAATCGATCCGGAGGGTAAACCACTGCCTCTAATGCCATGTTTTGCAAGAATTCAGATCCTTATTACACACTGCCAATCTTTTTTTCCCCCTCTAAAGTTGGTCCTTTGTTTCACACACATACACAAGAGACACACGTTTGTATTGTCTATTCTCCCTTTCTTTTCTTTTCCTAAAAGGAAAGTGGAAAGACTAAGATGAAGGAAGAGATAAAATACGTAAAAGGGAATCTCTTGTAATTATAAGAACTGAAAGGTGAGAATTGAGAGGGAGAGAGAGAGTGGAACTGTTCCCTACAAAGAACCCCAAATGAAAGAAAGAAAGCACTACACATCCAAAAGACCAAACAAAGTCCTCCTTTTATCATCCCCTGGTTCTCCCTCATGAAAGAAAGTTGATCAACTTTTTAAAAGATGGTTTAATCCTTAAAAAAACAACAAAAGCTACAGCATGGTGCACGTGAGATTACATTGCAGACCATGGAGAGATAGAGATAGAGACAGAGAGAGATTCTCTATGGCAGTTGGAGAGAGAAAGAGCAATTACTGTTTCAGGATAGTCGTCCCGAAGTAAATAACATTACCAATGTAAGAAAATTTAAAAAAAAAAAAAAAAGGGTCCAAACTCCAAATTAGGGGCATATCTAATATCGTGAAATGGGTAACCATTTTTGTTGTTTATTTTATTTTATATCAGGGGAACAGTCATGTCTCCTGCCAACGACATTAAACTAATAATTAAAAGGAAAGGGTTGTTTCGTCTTTAGACTAATTCGGAATTTCCTCTTAATTTTATATTATAGTTTTTCTAAATTGTCCAAACAAAACAGAGGCGCCTAATTAGATATGACTATGGCTTTCATTATGTAATAATGTGGTCGGACACTTGGACATTAAACTCAGAAAGATGACAAAAAGCTGACGATAAACCAGATCTATATATATATATAAAAAACCCTAATAAAAACAGCTTATCATTTTATTTTATTTTTATTTTAAATATATTTCAGGTGTCTGGTAAATGTCCAGAGGAATCCATGTGACCATACAAAGAGCCACTCTATAATCATCTACGACCAAGATGCTTTTAACCTAAAACAATAAAAACTATGCTTCTCCTCTCTCTCTCTCTTCCCAAAAAATTCTCTACTTCCTAATGTTAATTGGAATAAATTGAAATTTTGCATTATGTTTTTTTTTTTTGGCCTTTTTATAATCTTTATCTCAACTCTTTCTCATCTACCTCAATCTTTAAATTCCTTAAATTTGAAGACTGATAAGTTTGAAAATTTATGAAGTTTTAAAGATTAAATAATATTTTATTTTAAAAAATAAATTTAAAATTATACATTTCATTATTTATTTTTAAACACAATATTTATATTTTAAATTTTATAGTTTTCATAAAATATTATGTTAATAAAGTTAAAACCCTCAAATAAATTTCAATAGTAAATAAATCAATTAATCAAATTCCTTTTAGTGCACAAGTAAATATATGTCCATTCTTGCACAAGAATGGGAGGTTTTTTATAAAACATATTAATGAGCTAGGTAGGTAGGCACATCAATTTCAATAAGACATTAAATCTTTATGGTTCCTTTCCCCTTATTTACCTTGGGTTCTTCTTCCATGGAATATTGTTAACACCATCTCAATATTCTAATCTTCTACTGTCGGAATTTAAGTCTATCTTTTCAAGTATTCCCAATGGAACAACTGGCATTCTTTTAATTTTATCACAATATTATTTATCAGATTCCTTCACCCATATGGTAATTAACAATATACAATTTGCCTTCCTCTCCTTCTAAACTAATCAACTAATTAATTAGTCACTTCATAATTTTATTTCAATTTGTTGTTTACAAACAAGACGTGTTGTCGTTTAACTATTTTTGAGCTTCATAACACGCAAGCAAGGCGCCGTTTCACAGTCTATCTTCCTATTTTCGGCTTTTCTTTTTTTAAAGTCATACTTTATTTATCATAAAGTTTAAACTATAATTAAATTTTTTAAAAATCACAGCCTAGAAGTTGATAGTAAATTATTAAAGTTTATTTATATAAAAAAATTAACTGCAATTCAAATTATTAGTGTTAGTTTGAAATTTCGTTTTTTTTTCTTTTAAGTGCTTTTGAAGATTTTATTTTTAGCACTATTTAATTTACAAAATGTAAAATTATATCTGATTATTAATTTTTAATATTATTTAACATATTATTGAGTATATTTACATTATTTTATTTCATTCATTACTTACAAATATATTTTACTAAACATATCTCCATATAATTTGCTTTTATTTTTTTATTTTTTCACTACACAATAATTTAAGCTTATAATATTTTATTTTATTAATAAATTAATTTTATATCCCTACTAGGGCTTGTGATAGGGGAAAAAATTATATTTTTAAAACAATATATTTGTCAAGGACAAGTTTGACCAAAGTTATTAATAGTTTAAATGCTACTTGAAAAATATATTTAAGAGCTGAAGAATTTAATTCATTAATTAGTATTATTTTGTTTCAGTTTAAGTAAAATGAATCAAAATTATTAAAAAAAGAAGTAAAATGGTAAAACAATCTCAAATTATCACGTGGATGTAAGATACTTAAGGAAGAGATACATTAAAAATTATTTTGTATATTCTGGAATGTTAGACACTAATGAAAATGAAAATTATTATGTATATTTCGAAATCTTACATATGTAAAATTACTGGAAACAAACATCACCTTTAAGGTTAAAAGGAGTTCAAAGGTATAGGTTTGATTAATGCCTTGTTATGCTATGGATTTTCACTATGTTTTGATTCTTCAACTGTATGATTCTTATTCTTCAATGTTTGAAGTGGGGGTGCTCTACTTAAAAAGGAAACAATACTTTGGCTCTATCAACACGATATATTTGAAGAGATAAATAAAGATAAATCTTTTAGAAATAAAATATATTTGAGAAGTTAAACTTTGATAATATATAATAAACTAATCTTAAAATATGGTTTTGACAAAATCATGATCCATCGAACATCAATCTTATTTTTAAAACGCCTCATCTCAATTTTCAATAAATGGTAAGGAAATAACTATTATTGGAAAATCAATAACTTAAGTTGTTAGGTAGGAGTGTTGAATGTATTGAGTAATCTACATAAAAACCAACAAAAAGACAAAATAAATATGTTGAACGAAAATTAATATTTTCGAATGTTCGCCACTTTATGGTGGTTAGAAGGAAAAAGAAATTAAATAGAAATCATCTAAAATAATAATTCATAAGTATGATACAAATATGACTAAATTATATTATTAGTATTTGTATTTGTATTTGTATTATGTGTAAGTTTTGAATTTAGCTTATATACTTTAATTGCTAAATTTGAGTCTTTTTATTTTATGAATTGGTATAATAGTTAAATTTGTTTGGTTAAATTTAACTATTAGTCTCGAAAATTATTGAATTGTTAAATTTATATATGGTAAATTGCACTTTGAACCCCCAAAATGAAAAAAAATAAAATGTTTAGTCCTTTTCAAAAATGATGAAATCATAAACTAATATATGATAAAATTATATTTTGACCTTGATCCATAAAATTTATAATTCAATTTTGGTCCCTCCTAAAATTTTTTATAGATTAACCCTTGGTTCATGTTTTCCATTTTGATCATTTTCAATCCTTATACTTTTTCAAATTTTGAATTTCTAGTCTTGAAGTAAATGTGAGGAATATGTGGAAATAATAAGGTAACATAACATCACACATATGATAATATGTTTGTGATATAAGAATTTGAAAATAGTAGATTTTAATTTATTGAATTTAAGGTTACTTAATATATATATATATTTATATCTCCTATTCTTAAAAAAAACAATTATATAACCTATTCAATAAATTTGTAAATAAAAGTTCCTAAAAAAAGCATTCAATAGACCATCATATATTCAATATATAATACTTAATTAAATTTTCTTATATTTTTGAAATTTACATTTAGTTTGCATGAAATAAAATTTATTATATACAACTTGATAAAGCATATGATGTCGATAACACAAGAATATTGCTCATGTTAAATGTTGTTGCATTGAAGAACAATAATCAAAGAGTGATGCACCCTTAAAGTTTTGACCCAATTATGGCCAATATGTTAACTCGCCTAAAAGACCTTATCACCAGACACCATCCTGCCTGACGCTTCAAGCTCTCTATGGCAAGGCTATGTTCTTCACCGGCACTTGTCTCCTGCGTTCTATAACGGGGACTACAAGTCCTCCAATCACATCCAAGTATAAATGCAGAAAGTTCACCATAACTCAGCTACTAGCTCTACTAACAAGACACATGTACTCTAGGGAACTCACATCAAGCAAGCCTATTGACTATCACTATATAAGCCTTCTCCACTGACAACAAGCCACCACTTTCCCCAACCTTTCATTCCTCTCTGAACTCATCAAAATAACTTTAAACAAACTATCGGCACCAACCTCCATTACCATCATCAGCACAACTAAATATTTTTTATGCAACCTTTTTTAAATGCCACCACTGGTCTTTTATTTTGATCTTTGATTTTGGTTGATATATGGAATCCATCCACCAATCATTTATTGATTTTATAATTAAGATCATTGTTTTGACTTGAGAGTTTGAAGAAAAACGTGAGGTGAATATTTTGATCGTACACCATGAACATTGAATATATACATACATTAAATATTGCTTCTTTCTGATTTCATTTGCTTAACGCAACTAACAATGTAAAAACCAAACCACGAATACGTGCTTCAACAGCTAAACTATAGAGTTTACGATTCAAATTAACTAGCTAGGGTTTTTTTTAATAATTAAGTAGGAAAACTAAGCAAGCCGTACGGAGATACTCATAAATACAGCTCATTACCTAAGAAAACACCAAAAAAAAAGCTTAGCTACTTAATTAATTAATTACTTTGTTCTTGGTTTTCGTCACATATATATAATATGTGGGTGTGTGTGTGTGTGTTTCAAGCGCAAAGCTCGCTTCCAAAAATTCTAACCATGACGCATGTGGGCATTACATGGTTGCCAACATTATTCCAACTGGATTAATTATAATTATGTTTTTAACAAATTTAAGCATTGATCAGAATCTCAACTTAATTTTAATTGAAATGAGGACGGTAATTAGAGAAGTATATATGGGTTCAAGGAACCACGGACCTCAAATTCTGGGAAACAGCAGCACCTTATTGTCGTCTTTTGTTGCCATGGCCTCAGCCTAAGATTTAGACCCCCTACTTCTCCCAATTATTTTTCTTCCATTTTTAGGTTGTTGTTAGCTAATAAAAAATAATGTTCAATTAATAGTGCTTTTTTTTTTGATAAAATGACTTTATTATTCTCATAGATTTAATATTCTTTTTCTTTCTTTTTTTTGTATCTTTTTTCAAAATTATATTTTCTTTTGATTTTTGTTATAAAATGATAAATTATTTTTAATTTACTTTTTGGATTCTTTTGAGATTGAAATTCTAAAGGCCTGAGCCGACGTATTAGACTGTTTTAGCCCAGTGTATGTATGGGCCAAAGAAGATGACACATTTAAGGCTTCTACCCATTTGACAAGTCTCTTGCATGCATGAAAATGAAACACGATAAACACTTAAAGAAATAATACCAAAATATCAATATATTAAATTTTGTTTAAATATATAATACCTGACAAATAAAAAAAGAAGCATGTTACGGCTGGAATATTAATTTGATGCACTTCATTCCAAGACCTTTTACATTAAAATTTGTGCATGAGCAGAAAGCTTTGTTAAAAATCATCAAATTAATTCTCTTGTCTTATGCTAACAAAATTATTAAACCGATGCCCCTGTTATAATGATCTGTATGATGTCCTCCACCTAGGGTATCAGCTTAGAACAACTTGTAAGCTCGATTACTTATAATTTGCTGGATTGTACTATTTGCAGACAATCCCCCACTTACATTCAAATCAATTTAGAAATTAAATCTAAAAAATAAAATTCACATATAAGTCTGACAAAGATTAAAGTTTCTATGTATGAATTTTGAGTATTAAACAGATTATATTTTTGTAAAATTTTAAAGAAAATCACATAAATTTATCTGCAAGTGAAAGCATGCAATGCAACTATGACGTACATATTAAACTAAATTATTAAAATGAAATCTAGGGTTACTGTATATCCCTACTCTATATTCCTGTAAGAAAAAAATAAAGAAGGAAATAGAATTACGTGGGAATATTATGTGAGAGTGGTAGTACAACCAGAGTCAACAGAAAATGATAGGAAACGAGGGATGATGAATATCGAAATCGTCTGATTCGAATGGAACAAAGAACAAGTTGTGGGGGTAAATAGGAGCCGTACACGTGGTCCAAAGCCCAACCACATGATTCTTGTCAGTGGCTCAGTCAGAGCAGTTGTAACGCAGCGAAACCGCGGTCCCTACCTAAAACCAGGGGCTACCGCCTCAATCTTCACCTTCTTATTACAACATCACCGATTGCATTCCACACGATAACCAATCCCACAAATTTGTTCCTTTCATTTTTTTTTTAATGTTTGTCGGTCTATATTATATTTTGTCGATAAATTCGATGTTAAATACTAGGTTTTATTTACACTTCTTCAATTGTAGGAATATATGCTCCATTCGTTTTTTTATTTGGATTGGTTGGGATAAACCTGATAAAATAATGAATAAATAAAATAACGTAGAAATTTTAAAAATTAAATATAAATATTTAAATAGAAAAATCTATTTGAAGAGGATAAAAAATTGAGTAAAGATAATTTTTATAAATCAGCAAAAACGAAGAGTATAAAGATGGAGATAAAAATTAAACTCTAAAACACGAAAAACAAAACTCAAAAAATTTAAACACAAAATTTCTTGAAAGCTTATAAAAGTTAATACCTAAAAGTGTTATGGGTTATCTTTTTTAGGTTTGTACAATGCCTATTTATAAGCTAATTTCATAGGTTAAATATTCTAAAAATTGCATTAATCAGAGTTCGACTAGGGCAAATAATAAGAATTTGACTAGAAGAAGAAAATAGAGAAATTTGCATGACACATCACCACGTCCCCTATCGTGTCATCGTGACGTCATTTCTACTTCTCCCCTATTTTCGTCGTCACAACGTCACTATCTGTTTGTGCCTTAATTTGACTAAAATGCGAGACATACTCCACAAATCTCCATCTTGACTCGTATTTCTAGAACGCCTTCTTTGCTAAAGCCCACCACAGACCTATCTCGAACTTTGTAGGATATTAATTGAGTCGAAGTTGTGCTTGAACTTTGAAGCTGGAAGAATTCTAGACTTCGACTTGTGCACTACCAAATCAAAATTGACCCATGTCTAATTTACACGAATACAATGCCAAATCTTTTCAAAACCTGCACCAAAAAGAAAACCTCTCTTATACAAAATGGTCATACCTTTTTCCCTACTATGACCAAGTTGCCTTCGCTTCAAACGAGTTGACTTCAACTCCTTAACAGACGAGGGACGTCCTGTTTTACCGATCATCGTTGATCCTTCCAGAACATAAAGATTGCCATTTTTTTACCTTTCATCAAAATGAGAGGCCCACGAGATACCTTAATACTGTTTGACTCGAATTTAGTTCTTGAACCCTTCGAGTCCAAATTTCCCAAGGAGATGAGATTTCTCTTTAAATCATGTACATACCTAACACTTGGCAGTGTCCTAATTGTCTCGTCGTCCATTCTGATTTGAACAGTACCAATATCGAATACCTTACTGGGTGAATCATTCCTCATAAACACAACTCCACCTTCAACTGAACTGTATGTGGAGAATTAGTCCCTGTTGGGAGACATGTGGAAAAAACACCCCAAATTTAGGATTCACTCGGACTTAAGCTTAGAGCTTTCGCTTGTTGACCCAAACAAGAAATCATCACTCTTGTCATCGGTTAAATTCGCACCAACTAAATATCCTTTGTTGCTCCCAAAAACCCTTTTTATTTCGCAGTTTGCAACAATCTACCTTGACGTAACCTAACTTCTTACAATAGCAACATTTCTTGAATCGCTTCCTTGATATTACCAAAAACTGAGGCTTCGTATCTAACTTACTATTCGAACTAAACTCATTGTCAAGTTTGTCTTTACTCAATAGATGATCATTCACATCATCGAACGAGAGTTTATCTCTACCATAAACCAAAGTTTCCCCGAAAGACTTGTATGAAAGGGGTAAAGAGCACAATAATAGTATAGTTTGATCTTCTTCGTTAGTCTAAACCTCGACATTCTTTAAATAATTCAAAAGAGTAACAAATTGACAAATGTGACTTCTAAGGTGCTCACTTTCGTCCATGCGAAATGTGTATAGACGTTGTTTTAAGACCAACCGGCTAACTAGAGACATTGTCACATAAAGAGTTTTTAACCTTGTCCACAATATGGTTACCATTTTTTCCATCTACGCCTCCTGCAATAAATTATTCATGAGGCACAACTGAATTGCAGACAAGGCCTTCTCATCAAGCTCTTCCCATTCTGATTGTTCCATATTTGCAACATTCTTCCTTGTAATGACCTTTTGAAAACCATTCTGGACCAGTATTGTCGTCATCCGAACTTGTCACAGATTGAAATTTTTTATGGCATCGAACTTCTCAATGTCAAACATTGTTCCTACCATCTTTGAACGAGTTGAATGCGAAAATTGAACTAGCTTTGATAGAAACTTATTGGGGATAAACTATTGTAAACAATGAACAAGTAAAATAACTTAGAAGTGGAAAAGATCGAACACAAATATTTTGAGGAAAAATCCTCCGAAGAGGATAAAAAACCATGGATAAAGATAATTTCACTAAATTGGCAAAAAAAAGAAGAGTACAAAGATGGAGATAAAAACTAAACCTCGAAACCCGAAAAACTTAAACACAAAATTCTCTGAAAGCTTGTGAAAGCTAATACCTAAAAGTGTCATGGATTTTCTTTTCTAAGGTTGTAGAAGGACTATTTATAGGCTAATTTCACAGGTCAAATAGTCTTAAAATAATCTACATTAATTAGAGTTCGACTGGGACTAATAATCAATATTTGACTAGAAGAAGAAAATTGAGAAAATTACATGACATGTTGTCATGTCGCGACATCCCCTATTGTGTCATTGCGACGTCATTTCTGCTTTTCCCTTGTTTCCGTCGTTGCGATGCTGCTATCTATTTGTGTCTTAATGTTACCGAAATGTGAGGCATAATCCACAAGATTTTATAATTTTGGTAATAATATTTAATAATTTTGAATAGTATTTGTTTTGATTTTGATATTTTCCGTGCCGTTTCAATAAAAAACCGAGCTTGACAGTACTTTTCGAATGTAAAAGCTACGTTTGAAGAGTTTATGTAATAGCCCAAATTTTAGTGATGTCGAAAATTGTGGTTCGAGGCCACTAAATTTGGAAAATGAGCTCATAAATTTTATTATTTAATATTTATGAGTTTAATGTGGTTTTTAAAAGATTTTTGAATTAGTAAATTTGTGTTTATAAAAATTTATTAGGTCAATTAATTGAGAAAAAGAGATATCGAGACCTCGGTGTTATAAACTGAGTATAAATATTTTTATAAATATTTACAGAGTGTCAATATGGTGGTATAAAAGTTTCGTCAGAAAATTTTAACGTTTCAGTAGTCAATTAATTAAAAAAGGACTAAATTGAAAAAGGACTAAATTGAAAAAGGTGTAAAACTTGCTAAAGTGATTAAATAGCCTAATAGTAAATAAAGGAGGACTAAAAAGGGAAATATACCATCTTAAATGGCTGAGGCGGCATAACGTGAAAAAAATCAAAGATATTCATGTGATTAGGGACAAAATTGGAATTAAAATAAAGTTTATATGGCCAAATGTTATTTTAATAGTTTCTAGACATTTTCTTAATCAATTTTCTGTAAAAAAAACAGCCACTGAATAGGGTTTGAGCTGGTCTTTCATATTTTAGCTTCAAGTAAGTTCAATTCTTGCTTTTTCTTTGAAATTTTTATGTTTTGGACTTTTACAATTAGGTCCAACTTGTTATTTCATTAGTTTTTGATTCTGTTGTAAGTTTTGGAAGATACCGTTGATAAGTTCATATGACTTTATTTATTTTATGATGAAATTGAGAAGTTAATGGATATGTAAAGATACTTTATTAAAGAATTTTGAGTGAAATATTGATTTAGGGATAAAATTTAAAGTTGTTGAGTTTATGGAAAATTCTGAAATTTCATGGAATTCAAGGGTTGTTATTGTTATATATGAAAATATTTAGGCTTGTTACAAGGATTAAATTGTATGAATTTTATTTTCCGAGCCTAGGGACGAAATCATCATTTATTAAAAGTTTAGGGGCAAAATGGTAATTTTTCCTAAAATATAAAATGGATTAAATTGAGTATGAAACTACATTAAATTGATGTTAAATTTAATTGTAAAGATCCGGTAGTCTGAATATGGAGTTAGAGCGAGGAAAGGAAAAAATGTCGAATTAATAGATTTTATGTACACGAACAACTATCGAGGTAAGTTCGTGTAACTTAACTATGTATGTTAATATGCTTAAATTGAATTGTATGAATGTGATGGTATATATATGTGTGTGATGATAAATAAATCATATATATATTATGAAATTAAAGATGTTCAATAAAGCCCAATAAATGATAATATTCCATAAATGGTAAGTCCCGGTTGAATAATGATTATCGATGGATAGTCGTGATTTCCCTATTGAAATGAGGTCCTGCACATGTTGCAGAAAGGATTTAGCTCGGACAAGTAATCCATTGATCTCATTATAGAAAGGATTTAGCATGGACTGGTAATCTTAATTGACTGGATTTAGCCTTGACTGGTAATCCATATTGGACTCTATAGGGAATTCTTTGTCATATAAAGGATTTAGCCTGGACTGGTAATCCGACAAAGCCCTTAGAGTATATGCTATACAAACAAAATTTAGCCCGGACTGGTAATCCGACAAAGCCCTTAGAGTATATGCTATACAAACAAAATTTAGCCTGGACTGGTAATTCTGCTGTATAATATGTGGCTCGAGAGTGTACCTAAAAGGTACTACTGTATATGAATTGACAGATTATGATTTGTACACTATGAGTGTACTACATGAGAATCCATCGATAATTTAAATAAATTCAACGGGCAAAGTTCTAATATGAGCAAATATGAAATTGAGATAAATAGTTATAGATTGAGACATGATATGTGAAAATATGAAAATATGTTACATGAAATGAATTATGGAAGTGTGAGATGTTTATATATGAACATGAAATGGTTTGATGAATACATTCATCTATGAGAATAGATTAGTACACCTTGAGTGTACTACCTGAGTGATTATCAATAGAGCAATTGATTATTGAGTAAAGTCTTGACATGAAATATATCGGAACTCGATATGAATTAATATAAAATATATCTGAAATACATGGAAATAATTTGTATATATGTTATGTGAATACATGTTGTGGAAAAACATGTGTGTATGAGAATCCAAATATTGATGAATTCATATATGTGTTTCTTGAAGTTTATATGAAATATGTGACTAACAAGGGTGATGAGAATGTGTGATAGGGCTTGTGAGATTAAATGGTTTGATTATGCCCCTTTATATTTATTTTGATGATGAATGATGGTAAGTTTTATTACTAATTTATACGGACTTACTAAGCATTATATGCTAACTCCGTTTTATTTTTCCCTGTCTTATAGTAAATCGGAATGCTCGCTGGATTGGAAGCTTGGCGGAGATCATTCACACTATCCAACAATTCATTCAGTGTATAAGGTAAAACAATTATAGTTATAATGGCATGTATAGGCTAATTCGACTAAATCTTGTTTTGTAAATTATGGTTTGAAACCTAGCCATTGGAATGACTAGTGATGATTGGTTTGGTATATTTATGAAATTATGATATGGTGATTATGTATGTGTTAGAATAGTCTGACTTTGAAAACTTACCAAAAATTGTGGAAATCGAATTAGAGGTTGAATAAAGAGTCTAGTTTTTTATAAAAGAAACAGTGTAAGAAACGGAGTTATAAATTATGAGATATAATAAATTTTGTGAGATAAGGTCAGAATGATTTTGAGTTCCTCTGTTCTGACTTTGGAAAAAAATTGAAAATTGTAAAAAAATAATTAGGGGTTCAAATTTATATGCTTAAATTTTTAATGAGTCTATTTTCAATAGAAGCAAACAGAAGCATCATCCAAACTCTATAATAAGAGATAATTAATTTTTAGTAAAGAAAGGTAGAAGCTGTCAAACAATAAAACAAGGGTAAATTTGAAGATTTTACTGTACTTATTGGCTAAACCATAAATTCTGAAAATTTTATGGTAGAAAGATATTTGAGTCTAGTTTCGGAAAAATCTAGTGGATCTTAATTTAGAAATCTGTAGCTCACGATATAAATAATTTAGTAACTATGGCTCAAGTGGAGAGTTTTGCTATGAACAGTAATTTACTCAAATTATCTGAAAATGTTCTGTAATTATCGGTAATGCTCCATAATCCTATTTTCAGCGTCGGATACGAGTTGGGGTGTTACAATTTAGATGGTTATTAAATGAATGTGATTATCTAAGGTGTCATAGTTTATTTATTGAGATGTTTTTGACTACTTAAATCAACAAAAGGGTTCATTCAAAGAGAAAGTAAGAGCTTTTTGAAACAAAGGAATTGAGAGTATAAAGAAGAAAATAATGCAAAATTTATTTGGGATTGAATTTAAATTCTTAGATTTACACTATAATGTTTTTGTTACCGGACTAAGAGATTAATATTTATACTTAGTCTTTGAGGTGTTTGAAATACTGCTTAATATGTGTTCATCAATTGCTATATTTAAGAGTTAATGTGTAAAATTACTCCTTTACTTTAAGTAGATATTGAGATTTATCACTAAGTTTTGACTTCGATTGAATTTTGTCATATAAGTTTAATTTAAAATATTTTGAAGACCAAATTTAGTATAAAAAAATATTTTCAATAATTTATTTAACATTTAACCATAATAAGTTAATATAATATTTAAAATTAATAAAAACAATTACTTTATAAAGAAAAAAATTATTTTTGTATTTGTTTTTTGCTTTTCAAGTTTGTTTTATAAAAAAATTAAGGTAATTTATTAAATTTTAATATTTTATAAATTAATTTTCTGTGTTTTTTTCTTGTTAATTTTTTTAAAAATTTTTGAAAGAATATGTTTGTTTTGCGTGATAAATTTTAAATAGCGTTTAAAGTTTTGTAGGTGCAATAAGAAGGGCCCACATAGCCCAAAAGCAGTGAAGTTTAATTAAATAGATGAGCCCAATTGTGTGCTGCTTACGAGCCGAGCATTCCGAAATGTTGGGCCTGAGTGGAATTTTAGGTATATTAGAAATACTTCAAATTTTCAATGGGAGGTGGGAGCTCCGTTGAATTTTCTTATAATTTAAGCTTGAATATATTTTAATTGTGATTGTTGTTATTCAAATATACTTACTAATCTACCTGCAATTATACTAAAATCAACAGACTGTTTTCATATTCACTTATCAAAATTCCCATTTTGTCACATTAAAAATCCAATTCAATTTCATTACTTCAAATCAATATAATCAATATTAATGAAGGAGAGTGATACGAATAAATAATTGTAAATGAAGACAAGAAAAAAAGTATATATTAAAAATGAATGGTTGGTTTAATATACTTTTCCTTGTATCTCTTTATAAATTATAGGTGAATTGTCTTATTTTCTGCTTAATCAAACTTCATACATGTCTTTAAACTAATTTCTTTTTTTCGCATTTAAATTAGAATTGATATTATTGAAACAACTTTACATTAATATTAATCCAGCTTGAATAGGACTATATTCTCTACTATTTTTTTCCTAATTGTAAAAGTTGTAAGCTCATTTTCAATTCGTCCACCATTTATTTCAATCTGTTGTATTTCTTAATCACTCGCCTTTTCATTAAGTCTTTAATATTATTGAACAAATATGGGTCCATACGCAATAACCATAATATTTATAAGAACCTCAAGTTGTAGCCTATTCAAGAATAGTTTAGGTTTAAATTATCGTTGCACAAAAAAATTCATAATATATATAAGCTGATCAAAATGCTTTTTACTTTCCATTAATAATTAATTTAGAATTATTAGTTTAAAAAAGTTTATCTAAAATAGAAGTAGTGATAATCATATATTTAGAAATAATTATAATTTAATAGAAATTGTGATAATATAATTTAATTTTGACGTTTTACAGAAAAGAAAAATACCTACAAAAAGTTGTACTAATTTTATTAATGCAAAATAGAGTTATTACTTGAATAGAATGTTAAATATCTTAATTATCACTTAATTAAGATTAGAGTTATATATTAATTAGAAATTAAGTTTAACTTTATAAGTAATATTTTGATAGTTAAGCATAATCAATCAAGTAACACCTACGAAAAATTACTTGTAAAAAAATAAAAAAATATTAGCATAAGTTAGAATTATATAAAAAAAGAATTGAACATTAAAACAATGGTTATTTGAAGAGGCAATATTAAATCACATTTGGAAAAAACAATCACACCGGAGAGAGATGAAGTAATAATATTATGATATTATTTTTTAAAAAAAATTAGGTTGGAATGGAACTGTTTTTATTTATTTGTTTGTTATTTATATGGTGTAGGGGATTTGATAATTAAATTAATATATTTTAATTATATTTAACAATTCAAATAAAAAATAAAAAAAATAATTAAAAATTAAACGCATATAATATTATAAACTAGTATATTAAAATTGTGAATTAAAACAATCAAATCTCGTAACTTTTTTTTAAGAAAAAAATAATTTTTCAAAAATATTTAGATTATAAATAACAATAATTAATCTCTTTATTACATACTCTTTAAAAAGTAAATAACTCACTATAAAATATAACCCATTTTAAATAAAACTCCGGTCATATAATTAAAAAATAAAATAAAGTAAACAACCCTCACACAACATTATTATTTTCAAGTCAGCAAAAATAATAAATGCCACACATGTACCCAAAAAAGAGAGAACCACGAAATGTATATGTCCTTGAAAGAACATCATTGTAATTTTTCCGAAAATAAAAGGGGTTATAGGAACCGGTCAAATAGACCCCAGCCAACCACCACTCAGTTCCACACCATATGCCAACCGGTTAACTAAACCTAGTCAACTCGCTCGACTCGTTCGTTGTAGTAATCTAACCACTAACGTCCTTTTGCCGTCATTTCCTCTATCTTTCATCACTGCCACAAGCTTTGCCTTTGTTTCCTTCACTAAATCCCACAACTCATCGTTCCTGTTTCTGTTTCTAAACAACAAAGATATTCCCTCCTTGCAATCCTCGAACTTGGTTAACGAATTCAGGAATTGAGTCCACTCGCTAGAACTCAAACTTATCATTCGCGCTTCGAGTTCCGCAACTCGAGTACCGATTTCACGCTGGACCAATCTGTAATCTTCGCCGATAGATCTTACAATCTCGTACACCAAACTTTTTCGTTGAAGATGAAGGGAATCGGGAAGGTCACCTACCTGGCATGCGAACTCAACGAGAGCATCGATATCATTTAGTAAATCCGAGTTCAACGAACTCGAGATATTGTCTTTTTCCTTACCGATAACATTCTTGGCACGTTTACTGTAAAGGTGACAACCTAAGACCTTGGAAACCACCAAGTTTTGTTCCAAGATGGCTGCGTACCATCGAACCCATTTGGACATTTCCCTTGTTTCTGGATCCAAATCGTCTCGAAACAACAACAACTTGAGGAAATTTCGACCCCCAAAGTACTCGTACATTGAGAGCTGGTCTTTCAAGATGAAGAACCCTTTCCCTATGATGTTATGGATGGTGTAGAGGCATTTTAGTGCAACCAACGCGTCGCTCGTGCTATGCAGTCTATCCATGAGAGCTTGGATACAAGAACATGCCTCGGTTTTTGATTCAAGGCCAAGGGAGATGACGGCTGCAATTCGATGGTTTGATGGTGGGGAGGAGGAGCCGTGGGTGGTGGCGCGTAGGATCACGCAACGAACGGCAGATTTGTGGGGCTTTGATGATAAGACGGTCTTGATCAATGAACCCTTATCTTTCAGGCTACCGCACACTATTCTTAGGTTTTTCCGATACCCCATTGAATTCAAGAAAAAATAACAAGAATGGAAGAGATAAGAGGATAAGATAACAGTTAGCTTTCATGGAAAAGGAGGTTAATTTATTGCAGTTACGAATGAATAAAGTAAAAAAACCAACGGTTCTTTTGTCAACTATCAAGCTTTTCGCTTCTAGAATGAGCTATATTTGGCATTTGGTCGCGGTAATTATCCGTCATATTTCCCGAAAAGAAAAATCTCTCCGTAACTGGATAGACAGGGATCCACGTGTTTCTTGTATCGGCATTCATTAAGTCCAGTCAACTTTTTTCATTTTTGGATAGAAAAGTCCAATCCGCTAATTCTATACTACGTTATGGCGAGTAAACAACAAAATTCTATAATTATATGTGTATAAAAAATTAATATAGATAATAAAGTATAAATGTTTAAAGTTATCAGGCTTGCGTGATATAAAATAGAAAATTATATTTGTTTAAATAATATAATTTATTTTATAAAATAAGAATATTTTTATTATTATCCAATTGACATTTATATTTAATTGTCTCGTCATATAAACTCAATCAGTTAATATACAACAATATTATTTACTACCTAATCGTGATCTAGAAGTAAACGTAAGCTTTAGAGAGCATGGATGATACCCCCAACACTTCACCAGTCCAGTTAGAGGTGCTAATTAAACTCGCTTCACTGAAGCTTACTGGTGCTTATGGGGGAGTTTTGAGGGATGATAACCGTAGAGTGAAGATTCTTTTCTCAGGGCCTTTAGGAATGTTGGAAACTATTGATGCAGAACTTGAAGCTATTAAGGTGGCATTGGAACTTGTCTCGCTTGCTGATTGGAAAGATTATGTGAGGATGTTACTTGAATCAGATTCTCAAACGACGGTATCATTTTGTCATAATCCGGCATCTCGAGTTCGACCTTAGAAACTGAGGGCAGTGTTGGTTGCCATTTCATCTGTTCAGTTCTGTTATATACCAAGAGAGATGAATTGTTGGGCTGATGCTTTGGCCAAGACATGCGTTGACAGAACTTCGATGTTCAAGGTTTGTTGGTGAATTTTGTTTGCTTATGATTTACTTATGTGTTTTGTATCATGACCCCTTATGGTTATTTGTTCTTACTGCCATAGCGATGCTTGTTTCTGTGTTCTGTATATAGTTATTGATTTTAGGGCATAATTAAAAATAATCATGATTTCTTTTTGATGATCCTTATCTAACAATTTAGTCACAAAAGCATGGTTCAACAAAATATTATATACCATCTATATAAAGACAATAATTTTTGCAAGTGATACAGCAGGATAATTATTTTTTGAACCAATCATTTAGGTACAATTACCATGGTTGACTCGAGCAACATAGCACCAATTAACTTTTTCCTTTTTTTTATGAATTAAAATAAGGCACACGTGATGTTGACGAAATGATGAACACGGTGACTAGAACGATATCATATTGAAAGGCGGAGGCGATCCAAGCTGGATTTTCCACTGAGACTTTTACTCGGTTGTAGCTCCACACCAATTAACTTTTTCCTTTTTCTATGATTTAAAATAAGGCACACGTTATATTAAGTGACGAAATGATGAACACAGTGACTAGAACGAGATCACATCGAAAAGCGGAGGCGATCCAAGCAGGATTTTCCACTGAGACTTTTACTCTGTTGTAGCTCCAAGTAGTTCCTATACGTGATACCTAGATATGCTTGGCCGGCGTCGTCCGCCACCAGCTCCTTTGCTCGGCTTACGGGGGTGTCAAGCGGTGGGCCATGTGCAGTTCCAATGGATATCCTCGTGGATTTGTTGTTCACCACAGCTCTGTGCACCACGCTTTTATACTTGCCGTTAGTCAGTATCTGAAATCAACAGTGCAAAAGGGTAGGGATCCATTTTTCAATCAATAACGTCTTAATCAACTATCAAAAACCTTACAAGAAAGGAAACCCATAAGTACCTCCATGTGATCGCCTGTGTTGACGAGGAAGGAGTTGGGAAGGGGATTGATAAGAACCCATTTTCCTTTGTGCATCACTTGAAGGCCTTGAATCCCATTTTGCATGAGGATTGTGAGGAGCCCGTGATCAGAGTGCGGGGGTAGACCCATTGCAAGCTCAGGTTGTGGGCAAGGAGGATACATATTCGCAACGAACAGCTGATGAGACTCCGAAGATTCCACTCCCAGTTTCTCATTTATGTACCTTTCTTCCAGTCCCAGGCTTTCAGATATCCCTCTAAGCAGCTCACTTGCCATTTCTCGAGTCTTTTCGCAGTATTCCCGCAGAACCTTGCTGTTAAGCAAAGAAGCAAAAAGAAACATCTCCCGGTTCATGAGTTGGCAAAGATTAAAAAACAAAAAAAGTAATGGAGCATGAAGTACCTGAAGCCATAAGGTTTGGAAGGAGCATTGAAATGGGGATGAACGTGAATCTTGAGATAATCCCTCCAAAGAAGAGTCTTATCCACATTAGCATTGAAACTGGTTCCACACCTTATAGGATCAAACAGCTTCTTCCCTGCATACTGTTTCTTTTCGTCCCCTCTTAAATCGAAGAAACTTTCAGTTTCCCTTACCATTTCGTCTCTCAATGTCTCCGCCACTCCATGATTTATTACCTGCTCAAAACAATAAGATAACACACGCTAAGACCTTTCATCTGTACGTAAGAGAAAACATACATACATACATATACATATGTAATTGAACCGATCAGTTTACCATGAAGAATCCCCAGTCCAAGCATGCATTGCCGAGTTGAGTAATGGTTTTGGATCGTTGATGAGGATCATGAGATGTGAGCAGAGAGAAATCTATGATGGGGACTGTTTCTTCTGGCTCCATGAGCAAACAATGACGATCAGATTCTGTATTACCGAAGATATAGTTGGAAGGAAGTGAAGTGAGGCTTACTGACTCAACTAGTTCTTTTACAGAAAACATTTTTCAGTTTCAGATGAGTTGATATAACTAAAAATCTCAAGGCTAAGATATGTTTGTATTTTGTGAGTGATTCACTTCCCGTTTGGCTTCTTATATAGACCATGAAAAGATGTTGGTAGTGACTACTTGATAAGAATCAAGTAAGAGAAACCTTATCTCGTGGCCACATTTAAGGTAAGTTTAATGAATGAATAATAATATATAATAATTAAATAAATATTAATAAATTTATTTAAACATAATTAAATATTAATAACAACTATTAAAAATAAATATTAATAACTCTCAAATTTAAAATATTAAATTTAAGAGTTTATAGTGTCGGATTTATAATCTGAGGCTTCAAAATTTAGCATTTATTTAAAATTAACTAATTTTAAAAAAAAATTATCAATATTTATTTATAAGTTCTACACTATTTTATATTTTATTTAATGATGGTGTATGACGTTATTATTCATTAATAGCGAATAAAATTTGTACTAGAGTACATTAAATATTCTACATTATTTTTATTCGAGATAATATAGTGACACATATTTTAGTTTTTATTTTTGAATATGTTAAATATAGATATTATTTTGTCAATAATTATAGATATTGTTATATTAACTTGATATGTTTATTTTTACATTTCTAAAAGTAAAAAACATTAGCCAATAAATAATTCGGTGACAAAGAATTTGTATTATTATTTAGTGTCGAATTGAGACTAAATCAATCAAGAAAATTACTTAAATAATTTTACGTATTTGCAAAAAAAATATTTTATTATGAGAATATTTTTATTTTTTTCTTATTTGTAAAAAAAGATAAAAAAAATTCAAGTGTAAATAATATTTTTAAATATAAATTAATACATGATTATAAAACGAAAAATAACACAAATATGATACAAATGTATAAAATTTTCATGATAAAAAATGAAAAAAAATAATAAAAACTATAAAATAAATAACATGAATTATTTACCTGAATTACCTGAAAAAGTAATTTAAAGGTAATAATTAGTTGTCTAATGACCAACCTCCTCAAATTATAATCTGATCAATCTCAAACAAAAGAATAACATTTAATTTTTAAGAATTAAGTTTAATGTTGTACAAAATTTTGTCTTTAATTTTTAAGAATCAAGTGTAACATTTAATTTTATGTTGTTAGTTAAAAAAAAGTAAATAATCTCACATTGTCTAGAAACAAACTACAAATGGGTTATGAGTCTATATAGATCCATATCCCATATTGCTTAAGAAAATAAGAGAAATGAAACTTGAGATCTATATATAGACTTGTTTTATAAATTTTATTTTTACAAGAGATGACACGAAAAGATATTGGGGGTAGTAAGCATTTCCAATTGGAAGTATTTTATTGTCAAAAGTATTTTCCTGTCATTACACTAAAAATGCTTTTAGTTTAAAGACATTTTCTTACAAATTTATTGAAAACACTTTCAGCTGGAAATGTTTCGTTATTTCGATTTAATATTAAAATTTTTTTTAAAAAATAACTTAATTTAATATTTAAAAAAAACCGTGATTTTTAAAAATTTACTCCATCTCTTAAATATAGAATGATAGAACAGGTTACTAAATTTTAGTGTAAAAAATTTATTGCATTTTACAGAATTCGTATTGTAATGATATTTTCAAGGCGGTAATAGATTGATAGTAATTTGGGATAGATAATTTTTTCCACAAATTAATAGTTTTCTGGTAGAACTGAAACAATTGGCTCACCTCGACTTATTGATGGGATGCTCTAATGTGCTACGAAATTCCGCATTAAGCAATTGGACTGCCTTGCTTTTCATAGATAAAGTACTAAATTTGATTAAATAAAGGCAAACGATTCAAAGGCTAATGATGATATGACTACCATATATTATAATCCAACTTTGGTTGTGGTTTATCTTTGCATATTATTATTATTCTTATTTTGTGGAGAATTCTTAATATTAGGTGGAGAACACAAATGAAGTGAAATATATATAAGAAAAATGAAAAGAAAGACTGAACCAAATCTCATAAAATTGATTGTAGCGCAACGTGTAGGGTTGGAAGAGGCTTAATGCATCAATCTGTATTTAAAGTATATTGTATTTCTTGCTTAGTTTTTCTTTTTTCAGATTAGAATATAAAATATAAATCCTTAAACGGTTCAATCTTTTTACCTTTTTGAAAAAAAAAAAAAACTTCCGGCTAATAAAATCTTACCAAGTTAAAAAAAAATTTCCATCTCATTAACCTACGTGAAATTATCGTGTAAGTACCTTGAATTTGAATAAAAAAATTAATTTCTTTTTCATTAAATAAAAACCAATAAATTAAATTAAATTCCCATAACAATTTCAAAAAATGGTTTCTCAATTTCTCATTTCTTTTCTCACATTTTCTTCATCTTCTTTAAAGTTAAGGTTTTGCCCGCCGGAAAGAATCATCTATGGAAAGAATCATCCATATGCTTTCATCTCTTGGTCCACTTATTTGAAGTAAGATTTAGTACTAAAGGTTGTCCAATGTCCACCAGAACTTTGAAATAGCACACAGGTTCCATGGGTAGCGTATGATATTGTAGATAGAAGTCGCCTATGAAATAATTTATTTTTCAGTGGTATCGAAAATAATAATTTTGGAATCATAAGTTCAACGAGTAAGTTCGTATAAATTAATATTTAAATTACACAAGTCACTAATAATATTATATTAAATTTTGATTTGATGAATTTTAACTAATATTAAATTAATGGTTAGTATGAGTGGTTGTTCCGAAAGTCAAGTGATTTCAAAAAATGAGGTATCGGGACCCCGTTTCTGTAAACCGAGCTCGTGAATATTTTTATTAAATATTTACAGAGCTGTGTTATAGGTGAATTGAAGTTTGGTCCAGTAATTTTGACAATTGGTTGCTTAATTAAGGTAAAATGATTAAATTGAAAAAGAGGTAAAAATTAATCGCTCTAGATTTAAAATAGTAAAGGGACCAAAATGGCGATTAGACCATGATAAAAAATTTCAAGACGTGGATATGATTAATCCACTAGCTATTAGGCTATTTGCTCATTTAGTCCTAATTAGTTTAGGGTTAAAATTGAAATAAAATTTAATTAACTAATAATTTAAAATAATTGAAGGACCAATTGTGCAATTAAACCCTCATTAGATAATTAAACCATATACTTATATTATGGACATGATTTAGTAATTTTATAAGTTGTAATAAAAAGGGTAATTTAATAAATAGTTAAAATCAAAGAAATTAAATGATAATATGAACATTTTCTTTTCTTCTTCGAGGAAGAAAACCTGAATAGCCCTTGTTAGGGTTGGGAAAGCTTTGGTCAAGCTTTAATCTCCTTTTGGTAAGTGAAATTTCACCCATTTTTAGTAATTTTTATGTTTTTGAACTTGTATTAGCTTAATCTAGCTAACTCGAGGACCAATTCGTAAAACTATCAAATGTTATAAATTTTTCCGTTGGAGATTTGAGTTTTTTCTTGAATGTTTGTGGACGATTATTAAGTTTTGGTGTTAGATTGCACTATTTTGTAAAGTAATTTTTGATGATTTTAACGTTAAAGAACTAAATTGTTAAAGATAATTAATTACAAGGATTTGTTGTGAAATAAAAGCAAATAGGAGCTGTAGAGAGGCCCTAAGAGATTCGGTCAAGGTGGGTTTAAAATAAAAATGGTTAATTTGTATGTTTAGGGCCTAGGGACTAAATTTAATAAAAGTGAAATGTTGAGGGTAAATTTGTAAATTTTCAAAAAGAACTTAATTGCATGAGATTATTTAATTTTTCTGCTGATATAGTTAATTTAATGAAATTATTATTTTAGATCAAGAAAGTTTTGGGAGTGGCAAAAAAGAGAATAGTAGAATAGTTTCTGTACTTTCGTTGTCACAGCAAATTAGTCTTGTAAGTTCACTCGATTTAAATCTAATACTTTTAATTGCATTTTTGGATGAAATAATTTGTTGCGACTTGGATATTATGTTATGTATACATATGAAATTTGGATGAGAAATCATTATAGCATTGAATATTGTTGAAATCTCTTGAGTTGATAAACGTAGGATAGAGTACGATTGGCATGCCAATAGACTATTTTGTATGTGGCACGAGATTGATATGAAATGTAATAATGACTCCGTATATCTTTTGTTTACTGAAAATACTAAAGTCTTGCATTTGTCGCGGACTATCGTGTCATATTTCAATGTTTTTCTGGTGTGTTACCGGGGGCAGACGTTAGCCTACGAGCTAGGCACTTGACGCCAAGGTGTGTTATCAGTTGGATTAGCTCGTATGAGCATTTGGCTTGTTCTCGGGTGGTTAACCGTGTACTCTTATCCGTGCATCTTTCATTAGGCGTTGATTATTAATTCACTTTAATGCTTGAGTATTTTTTACTTGTTGTTAACTGTGATTGATAGGAATTTTGTTATTAGTCTTGTGATTAGAACTCTATTCATTAATCTATTATTTGAATTATTGTGTTTAAATTCGGTAAGTTATATCGTTTTATCGACGAACTTACTAAGCTTTAAGTAAGTTTACTCATATTCTTGTTTCCTTTATAGACTACGTTTTGTGAAACCAAGAGATTGAGTCAACTCAAAAAATCATACTATTCGAAAACTTACACCTAATTAAACCCTTGTAAATCAATCCTTTAATTAACATTCATAAAAACATTTTTAACCACCAAAATATATTTTATCACTTATTTTTCATGGGTATCCCAATTTCTATTGTTAGTTTAATGTTGAGACTTGTCTCCGTCCATTCTTTTATGTTTTTTCTCGGCATTCCCGTTGTCTTTTTTACACTATTTTTTTGTCTTTTTGCCAAAGTTTTGGGCACAATATAAATGTTTACAAATTAACCGTCCTCATTTTTAAACGCGGGAATTCAGCCTAAGAGTCTTCAACAGCAAAATGGACCCACAAAATTATGTTTATGTTTATGTTGCTTGCATAAAGTACTAACAATTTGGTCAATGGACCCATATTTAGAGTTTCCTTTTTCTAAATGGACTTGTCTGTGACTACAACCTCATTCCTTTATTGTTCCACACATATCACGCGTTTCACGCATATTTCAATTACTCAGAAGTTCTAATCATACTCAACTCTATTCCAGCAGGTGCGAAATTAGAAAAATATTTTGGGTTAAATTTAAATTATAATTTTTATAATAAAAAATATATAAATATTTATAGGCTATATTTTTATATTTTTTAAAAGATTAAATCAAATTTTATATTTTTAGGAAAGTCAATATATAATTTTACATTTATTAATTTAATAAAAGAAATTAAAAACAAGTTCATTCATTTAAATAAATGAACACAATGTTTGTGATTGAAATAAATAATTTATATGTAATAATTAATTTAAGAAAGTAATCCTCTAATGATGACAATATATGTAACTGAGATTTCATTTTAATTATTATTATTTAAAATTTGGTTTTAATTTATAATTAAATAATAATTCCTGTTATTGTTATCTTCACTTACATAATTTTAACTAATAATCAAAATAATTATTGTAAATTTATAAATAATATATACCTTTGAAATAATATTGTTTCAAATATTTATTAGTTTTATAAAATTAAAAGATGTTTTAAATTCTTAAAAATTTTATCAATTTTATAGAACCTTTTTATAGCAAAGTGTGTAACGTCATGAATTAATAAATTAAGTCTCCATATCTCTTGAAATCTAAGACCTTCTAATATATGATACTAGTTTGTATATTTGTACAATGCAAGATTTTGATTATGATATTTGTAAAATAAATCTTCCTTATTTGTGTGTAAACTCTTTCAAAATGATGTAAAAATTTTATTATTTCAAAATGTTTGATTTAGTGAGAATTAATTAACCACCGACATAAATAATTATATTAAAATATAGGTAAAAAATTTACAAATTGAAAGGAACATTTTTAAAATATTTTATCTCATTTTTAGAATTTAATAAAATATATACCCGTTAAATATGATACGAAACAGTATTTGCAAGTTTAATATTTTTTAAGGGAGTAATTAATATTGAGTTTATTTAAATAAAAGTTGGTGGTATATTTCAAAACTGGTTTCTAAATATATGTTTTATGAATATTGACTTTGATCTGATGATTTTAATGTGAAATATGACATTAAATTTGATTTTTTTAAAATTTTAAAATATGACAAGAAAAAGCCCTTGTTTTTTAAACATAATTCTTTTGTTACATTGTTATTAAATGATTTTTTTTTAAATTTTAAAATATTAGATCAATAAATTTAATATAAAATAACAAGTGGAGTTAAATTTTTAAATTTAAAAATGATTATTGTCATTTTTCGTGAAAAAACTTTTACTAAATCCGTCAAAATCATCATAGATTAGGGGCGAAACCAAGAGCAAGTAGCGGCCTCGACTCTCTTAAAATAAAAAAATTTTCATTTAAGTCATTTGTTTTAAAATTTTAAATTAGTAAAGATAAAATTACATTTTAACCCCCTAAAAATAATAAAAATTAATTTAATCTTTTAAAAATTATAAAAATAAAAACTATTAAAATATTAAAATTATATTTTTACTATAATATATATTATAATTTAATTTCGATTCTCCTTTAAAAAAATTTAACTTTCTCCCTATAATATGTCACATCAACCTAAGTCTCAAAAAATCATAAACAAATAGGTGTGCTTTACAATATATATATATATGTAATAATTGGTACTTTTGCTTTCAAAAAGAAAAATAATAATCTGTACTTGATTTCGACTTCACAGCTGATTATTTTGGCGGTGGAGAATTTTGTAACCGTTAGTACATAGTTTTCCACGAGTGCCACGTTTATAAACAAGTTACAACAAAGAGATCAGGAAAATATGAATGAAATTTATTAGGAGGGTCCATTTTTATGTTGGATATACCACGTCTTGTCCCCATCTAAAACCAGCTTTGTACCTTTGATTTAATTTTGAAAGACAATGACATTTTCTTGGATAATCTTGAAATGATTTAAAATTTTGAATCAATTAAATTTAAATTATTATCAAATTTTGAATTTAATTGATCTTGAGTTCCATCACATCTTTTAAAATGTACAATGATTAATTATTTAAGTTTTTTTTTTGACGACTTCAAGTGAAATTTTAGAGGCTCAGTTTAGTTTACAACTATTCTTTTTGGTAATAGAAGCACTTATTAGAAAATATTAGCTAGCATTAACAACATTCATAATACCCATGGTATCATTAAGAAAAATTCTCTATAGATGTGCCAGAGGTCTTCCAAATTGTTCCATCCATAAGGGTTGACCATAAGCCAACTTCATCATGCCGTTCGCAAGCTGATTCGCCATTCGATACACATGTTTAAAGGATACTTCTCAAGGCCGATCACACATCGAGACCATATCTCATACTAATCACAATCTGTTGGAGATGACAGCTGCACAAAGAGAAAGAAACTCAAAACAACCTTTAAAAAATAAGAGATGGTAAAAAAGGTTTCTAAGAGTAATCTTATCAAACAGTCTATGGACACAAATAAGTTATAGTATATTTGGGAAGAACTGATGCATATTATTCAACTAAAGATCAGCCTCTTATATAGGCTTTACACAGCAGCAAATCTTAATAGAAAAATTTAGCACTAAATTATATCTCAACAAAAAATAGAAAAATAAGGAAAATAATAAATTGATGCACAACCCAATTAAATCTAAATTTAAAAAAAACGACTAACTTTGAATCATTCTCCAACACTCCCCCTTGATTCAAACTTGCACACACCAAGTAAGGTTCTAAAATAATAAAACTTCTCTTTAGACAATGACTTGGTCAGCACATCTGCCAGCTGATCTTGAGTGCTGCAATATTCCAATGTTATCTCCCCATTTGCAACCAGATCGCGTATAAAATGATAGCGAATGTCTACATGTTTCGTTCTATTATGGAATGTTGGATTTTTTGTCATGGTAATAGTTTCTTTGTTGTCACAAAATATTTCCATTGCTCCCTTTTGCTCATGTTAGAGATCTGCTAACACTCTTCTTAGCCAAATGGCTTGACAAGCTGCTGAGGTTGCTGCTATATACTCAGCTTCTGAAGTTGATAGTGCTGCTGTAGCTTATTTTTTTCGAACTCCAAGTGATCACTCCCGAACGTAGAGTGAAAACATTTGCTGAAATACTTCGTCTATCATCCAACTAACTTGCCCAATCACTGTCTATGAACCCACACCATCTGAAATTTGAAGATTTGGAGTACCAAACACCATACTCTAAAGTTCCTGCAATAAAACATAAAACTCTTTTTCAGCTCCATAATAAACTGTTGAAGGTTGTTGTATAAACTGAGAACTAACACTAACAGGGAATGCAATATTGGGCCTGGTGTGCGTCAAGTAGATTAAACCACCTACCAGGCTTCTGAACCTTTTTGCATCTGCCATTTCTCATTTATCTTCTTGCTGCAATTTCTCATTGATATTCATGGGTGTAGTTGCAGACTTGCAATTAAACATGCCAAACTTACTAAGAAGGTCCTTGGCATATTTTCTTTGTGAGATAAAAATACCATCTTCAGCATGATAAACTTCAAGACTAAGGAAATAATGCAGTAGACCCATATCCGACATCTCAAATTCATTGATCATTTGATATTTAAACTCATCCACAAGAAAGGTAGAAGGACTAGTATAAATGATATCATCAATATAAAGACAGACAATTATGAAATCATTACCTTCCTTTTTCACATACAAGGTGGGCTCGTTCTCACTTCTCACGTACCTTTTTTTTTTGGAAATACCCATCAATCTTGCTATACTATGCTCGAGGGGCTTGTTTCAATCCGTATAACGCATTTTTCAGCTAGTACACCTTCATTTCATTGCCCTTCTTTATGAAACCTTCCGGCTATGCTACATAAACCTCTTCTTGTAGATATCCATTAAGGAATGCTGACTTGACATCAAATTGATAAACAGGCCATTGCAATTGTGCAGCCAATGCTAGAACAAGCCTCACTGTTTCAAATCGAGCTACTAGAGAGAGTTTTTTTGAAATTAACACCATGTTGTTGTGCATAACCTTTCGCCACAAGACAAGCTTTGTGTTTCTGTACGCTTTCATCGGCAGCAAACTTTGTTTTGAACACCCACTTCAAGCCAATTGCACTTTTGTCTTTCGGTAAGTCTACCATTTCCCATGTTCCATTCTTCTCAATAGCTTTTATCTCTTCCTCCATTGCCATTTGCCACTCTTCTTTTTCGCCAGCTTCTTGATAATATATAGGATCTGAAACAGCAAGAGCAAACTGATAAGATGCATAAGTGTCATCAACATATTTCGGATTCGGCTTTCTGACTCTTGTTGATCTTCTAAGTGGGAGTTTCTCAGCTAAAGTCTCTTCAGGAATTGTAGCTCTTAGTGAGTTAGGAGGTGAACTTGCTGAATTTAAATCTTGTCTTTCATATTGTGAAACCTCAATCGGCATAGAAATTTGCTGATGTACCTGCTTTTTATTCCAATCCCAGCTTGCATTTTCATTAAAAACAACATTCCTGCTAATAATCACCTTGCCACTCAAAGGGTTGTAAAGCCTATATGCTTTGAATTGAGAGCAATAACCAACAAAGATGCATTTTACAGACTTTTCATCAAGCTTGCTTTGATTGTGTGAATCTACCAAAGAATAGGCAATACAACCAAATATTCTCAAATGGCTTACTGAAGGTTTCCTAGCACTCCACGCTTCATAAGGTATTCGGTTAAAAACCACCATTGTTGGAGACAAATTCAATAAATAAACAGCAACAACAACACTCTCAGCCCAAAACTTATCTGGCAACCCCTTAGATCTCAACAAACTTCTTGCCATTTCGACAATTGTTCGATTCTTACGTTTAGCCACACCGTTTTACTGCGGTGTATAAGGTGTTGTCAACTCTCTATGTATGCCCTGCTCCTCACAAAACTGGTTAAATTCATTAGACAAAAATTCTCCTCCTCTATCAATACTCAAAGCCTTGATACTTCTTCCACTTTGCTCTTCAATGAGTGCCTTGAACTTCTTAAAAGTCTCGAATGCTTCTGATTTGGAGTGAAGAAAATACACCCAACTCATACGGCTGCAATCATCTGTAAATAACAAAAAATAGTGACTTTCACCCAAGGATGCTGTCTTCATTGTAACACCTCTTGCCCGCATCCGACGCCGGGACAGGGTTCGAGGTGCTACCTAACTTTTACTAACACTTCTATACTAAATAGGGCCATGAAATCTCAAATAATTAAAATGAATTTATAATCCCATAATCAAAATAGGCCAACACATATGGTCAAAGCCAGATCACATACTCTAATATTTAAACTCCTATACATGCCATAGACTCAAAGTACTTGAAATCACTACACCAATAGCGTTAGCTTGACAGTGTGATAATATCTCCGACGAACTCCAACCCGAACAAACCTGGAAACCCTAGAGAACATGGAAAAGAAGGGGGTAAGCTTTCGCTTAGTAAGTTCATATGAAAACAATAAGCAACTCATTAACTTGTTTTATCAATGTTTACAACATATTCTCAAGTTTACGACAAGCTGTCTTCCTACACAACAGTCACTGAATTATTTATATCTGGAGCTACGAAACTCCGAATTAAGTTCCATAAATTTTCCCTGAAATTAGACTCGTTTATCTTTCTTCCATAAAATTTTCAAAATTTTTGGTCGATCCATTTAGTACAGTTTATTAGTTAAAGTATTCCATGTTTTAGGGTATGACTACTCTGACCCCTGTACACTACGAACCGAATTTCTCCCTGTACAGAATTCCAATGACCATGCCGTTTGTTTCCCGTAAAAATAGACTCAATAAGGAATCTATGCATGTAAGGTATGACTCTTAATAATTTTTTTACAATTTATGGTGAATTTATAAAATCAGAACAGGGGATCTCAAATTCATTCAGACCCTGTTTTACAAGAATTCAAATATCACACAATATAGAATTCTTTTTCTTATCCTGTTTCTTTCATGTGAAAAAAGACTCATTAAGATTTAATCCCATACTTTATTCTGCCTCTAACTCATTTTTCACTATTTTTAGTGTATTTTCAAAGTTACACTACTGCAGTAACTCAAATCTGTCAAGGCTAAGTTACTCATTCATGATCATTGTTCACAAAATTAATACAACATCATTTCATCCATCATGGTAAGAACACATATTATGCATCATAGATCATCACATATCAAGGCATTCTCATAGGCTTAGTATACATACTTGCACAACTCGTAACATAACTCAAGTGCATACTCACCAATGACTTACCTCATTGGGACCATCATCAACTCTTTCCTTGGATTACCCGTTGAACACTTGGAATACTAATTGGATACTCGGAAAAGCCTTTGCACATAAGTGCCTCAATTGTAGCTAAAGCTACCTCATATCTCATGACATTTCAATGCTCACTCTCGAGCTAGTCATCTAGACTCATAATTCCTAGAGACATGTCACTCGTATCCTATTCTATTCCAAATGTTCAAACGGGATTTTTCCTCGTCTATTAAGGCTTTGTCTTATCATATTTCTATTAATCACATACACATTAGTATTTGTACAATTCATGTAATGATAACATTTAAATACATGTATAACATGGTATTGTTTACATACGAACTTACCTCAATACCACAAAGGTAAAAAAAAGACGTAATTATCCCTTAATCGATTTCTTTCCGTTCTAGGTCCAAATCTCGATTTTCATCATCTAAAACATCACATTCAACTTATTAAAACAATGTACTGATCAAATTAGTCCATTGACACACTTGGGCTATTTTTACAATTTTGCCCCTATATTTTACCAAAATTGCCAAATTACCCCTAGGCTCGTAAAATAATTTTTATCATGTTTCTTTACTCTTTGAGTCTAGATGAACCATTTTTATAACTATAGCAACTCATAATTTCAACTATTTCACACATTTTACAACTCATTTTACAACTTAGCAATCTAGCCCCTTTTAAGGTGTTTTCATGCAATTTCTTTCACAAAAGTTGTTTATTAGACAACTAGAACTCATAATCTTCCATAAAAACACAACAAACAACACATTTACTCTCATGGAAAAACCCTAGACTCTTCATCATTTTGCACAATAGTCCCCTCTTATGAAAGCTCATGCTTTAGGGGTTACAAAAATGTAAAAATCTTCAAGAAAGACATTAAAATCACTTACTTGCTAAGCCTCAAAGTTGCTGAAAATATGAAGCTTTCAAAACCCATTTCTTGGCTGGAAAAATCGGTGGAAAGAAGATGAAAAAGGGATGATATCATCCTATTTTTATTTTATTACCTATTTGGTCAAAAGTCACCTAATATCCCATAAATTTTGGCTTTTTTAAAAATTTTGTCTCCCCTTGGCCGGCCACACACTTAAAAAGGGTCCAATTGCCCTTTAAAGGCCTCCAATTTTAGTTCTCTAGTCTATTAACACCTTTAGGCACTAAAATACAACTTTTACCTTCTACGCGATTTAGTCCTTTTTCGAAATTGGACTAGAAATCGCTAAAGTTAACTTACCAAAATTTACATGCACTTATAAAATTATATTATAACACATAAAATAATACTAAAATATTTTTCTCTAGCCTCGGAATAGTGGTCCCGAAACTACTGTTTCGACTAGGCCCAAAATCGGGCTGTTACATTTCTTCCCCCCTTTAGGGATTTTCGTCCCCGAAAATCTTAGTAGCGACTAGGTTAGTCCTCTTATTGAATTATGTCCATATAAACATTAGTTCATCAATAACAATTGTAATTCATTACTGCTTTGACATCGATCTACAAAATCACTTTCTTATCTTAAAACAAATACATAAACATTTCTACAAGTATACACATACATCTCATTTTCTTGATTTCATAAGCAATAATCACTTAATTGAATTTATACTTGCATTTCAAACACATATAAATCACATATTAACATGTATAATGCATAACATCAACTCACATATTCATAACCCACATTTTCATTCATGTATAAGCTGCAACCTGGCCGAAAGTATACATATTCTCAAACATCCCAATGAATATCTTTTATAACTTTATCACATCTCAATATTCAACTTAACTCATTTCCAAAAGAAAAGTCAACTTCCACGTACCTGAACATTTAGTTCATTTAGCACATTCAATCATAGTTAACGTTACCCGTATACAGTCGATTAGGCATAAAGCTTAATATAACACACTAGCATGAGATTTATTCTAGCGCATAACTTGTATATCCAAAATTATCAGCATTCATCAAAAATTCTTACAAACTTTCGAATGTCAAAACTTAATCAAAATAACTTCTTGAACAAGATTAACAAAATAGTGTCCATTCAGCAATAGCACATATAACTTCATATACCGAGAATCTCATAGACTAAATCCATAACACATTTTCAACTAAGCACTTAAGTGTACATATAACGTAAATCCATTCCTTAACAACATATCCACCATTTTTTTACGCATCCACTTATAACAAAATTACAGCCGAAACAATAATCAATCGTCAATTTATATCTATTAATCCCCAATTCAAACTCAAATACCAAATATCAGTATCTAATTAAAATTCAACATCTAACTTCAATTCTACTTCCTAACATTTGTCAATTTAAAGAGCGTCGTACTTGTCTGAGTATGTCGTTTACTTAAAGCCATAGTCCAACCATGTTCTTACATGTTATCACATATCGAGTCGATGCCATGTCCTAGACATGGTCTTACACAACATCTCAAATCAATGCCTTCATCCTAGATGAGGTCTTACATGAATCTCATTTCACACACTTAGTGCCCACTGACCGATCTCGCACACATAGTGCTCGGTTGAAGAACTTGCACACACAGTGCCTCAATTACCAATCTCGCACACATAGTGCTCGGTTAAAGGAATTCGCACACACAGTGCCTCAATTACTGATCTCGCACACATAGTGCTCGGTTAAAGGAATTTGCACACATAGTGCCTCTAATCATTCGCACACATAATGCCCATATTCATTCGTTATTACACATTGAAATGACTTAACCAAGTCTATAAAACATCATATATGTACACTTTAAACGTATTCTTTCATTTAACTTTGAATTCATATAGTAATGAACACTTAAACCTTGCTCGAATCACCAGTATTAAGCCTGCTAAGCACGAAGACCCGAATACACATCACCGGCACGAAGCCTGCTAGGCACGAAAGCCTGAATACACATCACCGACATGAAGCATCTAGGCACGAAGGCCGAATACATATCACTGGCACGAAGCCTGTTAGGCACGAAGGCCCAAATACACATCATCGATACGAAGCCTGCTAGGCACGAAAGCCCTAATACACATCATCGGCACGAAGCCTGTTAGGCACGAAGGCACGAATACACATCACCGGCACGAAGCCTGCTAGGCACAAAGCCTGCTAGGCACGAAGGCCCGAATACACATCACCGAGTTTCATGCATATTTATTCACATTTTAATACATTTCATATAGCATATCATATTTTTAATTCACTTACTTCGTTTCAATATATACATATCATATACACCTTGACATTATATCATAGATATCATTTACATGTAGGCTCATTCCAAATACATTATTTTCTCTTCAAAGTTCTCATTCACATATTTAAAACATAACATCATATATAACATTAACAAAGCATAAACTACACAGCAATTCCATCTCTAATAGATGACATATATATGTATATATTTCGCCCATTTACATAAAATCCTGAACCAAAATATAACTTCTCATGCATACAATATACATCACTATTATCCTAATATACCTTTCCATATTTATTTCATAACACATTCAGCAAAATTGTAACAGCCAAATTTTTCAGTGGTGTTGGAAACAGTGATTCGAGATCACTAAATCCGACGAGTAAGTTTAGAAATTTTAACAAATAATAATTATAGGCCAAGCGTGAACTTAAAAGAATTATTTTTAATTAGTGAATTTTGCGATTTTAAAAGAATTAATCAGGTAAATTTGGTTGAAAATGAGGTATCGAGACCTCGGATTTATAAACCAAGCCATAAATATTTTTATAAATATTTATGGAGTGTTATTAAGTTAGTATTAAAGTTTCGTTAGAAAATTTTAACGTTTGGTTAGTCAATTAATTAAAAAGGACTAAATTGAAAATAGTGCAAAATTTATTAAATTGTGATTAAATAGTTTAAGTGATTAAAAAGGAGGGATTTAAAAGGCAATTGGACCCAAATTGTATGGGCTGGACGGTTGGGCAAGAAAATCAGCAAAAAAGACAATGAGAAACAAGGGCAAAATGGGAAATTTTGCAAATTAAACATATAAAACAAGACAAATTTGAAAAATCTAGAGATATCATCATTTTTCTTCAGTAAAAACGCCATGGGAGGTTTGAAAGCTGCTGGTTTTTCATACTTTGACATATGTGAGTTCAATTCTTACCCTTTTCTTTGAGATTTTTATGTTTTTGTGACTTTTACAATTTGGTCCAAGTGTTTAATTCATTAGTTTTTGATTTTATGAACAAAATTAAAAGCTATCATTGATAAGTGTTAGCTGTTTATGATGAAATAAAATGAATTTTAAGCTTTTATTTTGTTTTTTGATGATTTTATCAAGTAATTTCAATAGAAATTGATTTTAGGACCTAATTGTGAAAAAGTTGTGAGTTAAGGTTTAGTGTTAAAATAATGATTTTTAAAGATTCTGTAATAGTTTAGAATGATGGAATAAAATGTTAATTGAGAAAAATTAGCTTAATAGATGGGCTAATTGAGCAAGGACTGAATTGTATGACCTTTGAAATTTAGAGGAAAAATGGTAATAAACATCTTGAACTAAAACAATATTGGACAGCAGAAGTAGACCAACTTTGAAAAATCACCATAAATTCTAGAAATCGAATTAGAAGATGAATAAAATATTAAATTAAAGCTTATTGAGTCTAGTTTTTCATAGAAGAAACGGTGTAAGCAATGAATTTGTAAATTATGAGATATAATAAATTTTGTGAGATAATGTTAGAATAAATTTGGGTTCCCCTGTTTTGACTTTGGAAAATCACCAAAAATTGGAGAAAATTAATTAGAGCCTAAAATTTATATGCTTAGAATCCTTAATGAGTCTATTTTCAATATAAATCAATGGGAACATTATCTGAGTTTTGTACTGTGATATAATTAATTTTTAGTGAAGAGAGGTCGGAACTGTTGGATAGTGAAACAGGGGAAACTTAAATGAATAAACTGTACTAATTGGCTAAACTAAAAATTCTTAAAATTTTATGGTGGAATGATATGTGAGTCTAGTTTTAGGGAAAATTTACAGATCTTAATTTTGAGCTCTGTAGCTCGAATTATAAATAATTGAGTGACTATGACTCGTGTGAACAAATTGATGTGAGCATTAATAAGTAAATTGTGAAATCGTACTTACAAGAATGTTATATACATTAAGGATGTGGAATGGAGAGGAGGAGGAGGAAAAATATATATGAATATTCAGTTAGCATGGCTAATTTGCATGTTTTAAGCTCATGGACTAAATTGAATAAAAATAAAAATTTAGGGGCAATTTTGTAAAAATGTCAAAAATGACTAAATTGAAGGGAATAAATTGTTTTATTATCTAAATTGATAAATTGAATGAAATTATCAATTTAAGATTGGGTGAAATTTGGGAAAATGGTAAATTACCAATATGCCCCTAAATCTTGGTATTTCTGCAATTTAGTCAGGTAGGTTCGGATACCCTGGATGAGCATGTAAATATAAAAATTTAAGTATTGTATCGTATTTTATATGATATTTTGAATTGAATATATGAAAAGGATGTTACATGAAACATGAAAATGAATACTAAATAATATAAATTAATTGAAATTATTTTGAAAATTTCGGTAATGCCTCGTATCCTATCCCGGTCTCAGGTACGGGTATGGGGTATTACAAAAATTACTTTGCATTTCAATACTTCAAATGTATATCATACTTCTATTCATACCTTTCTCGATTTTGACACATCATAAGCATGTTTCAATCCTCTCAATACCATCTGCTACAGCTTGATCGGGATTGGAATTCATTATATTACGAAAAACACATTTTAACTGTCAGAAATCATCACACTATCATTTTATCACTTTATGGCATGTATAGCTAGACTCACACGTGCTACGTTAGTCCTAGAATCGACTAAATGTAGCCTGATACCACTAAATGTAACACCTCTCGCCCGCATCTGACGCCGGGACGGAGTTCAAGGTGCTACCTAACTTTTACTAATACTTCTATACTAAACTGAGCCATGAAATCTCAAATAATTAAAATGAATTTATAATCCCATAATCAAAATAGGCCAACACATATGGTCAAAGCCATATCACATACTCTAATATTTAAACTCCTATACATGCCATAGACTCAAAGTACTTGAAATCACTACACCAATAGCGTTAGCTTGACAGTGTGATAATATCTCCGACGAACTCCAACCCGAACAAACCTGGAAACCCTAGAGAGCACGGAAAAGAAGGGGGTAAGCTTTTGCTTAGTAAGTTCATATGAAAACAATAAGCAACTCATTAACTTGTTTTATCCATGTTTACAACATATTCTCAAGTTTACGACAAGCTGTCTTCCTGCACAACAGTCACTAAATTATTTATATCTGGAGCTACAAAACTCCGAATTAAGTTCCATAAATTTTCCCTGAAATTAGACTCATTTATCTTTCTTCCATAAAATTTTAAAAATTTTTGGTCAAGCCATTTAGTACAGTTTATTAGTTAAAGTATTCCATGTTTCAGGGTATGACTACTCTGACCCTGTACACTACGAACCGAATTTCTCCCTGTACAGAATTCCAATGACCATGCCGTTTGTTTCCCGTAAAAATAGACTCAATAAGGAATCCATGCATGTAAGGTATGACTCTTAATAATTTTTTTACAATTTATGGTGAATTTATAAAATCATAACAGGGGATCTCAAATTCATTCAGACCCTATTTTACAAGAATTCAAATATCACACAATATAGAATTCTTTTTCTTCCCCTATTTCTTTCATGTGAAAATAGACTCATTAAGATTTAATCCCATATTTTATTCTGCCTCTAACTCATTTTCCACTATTTTTAGTGTATTTTCAAAGTTACACTACTGCAGTAACTCAAATCTGTCAAGGCTAAGTTACTCATTCATGATCATTGTTCACAAAATTAATACAACATCATTTCATCCATCATGGTAAGAACACATATTATGCATCATAGATCATCACATATCAAGGCATTCTCATAGGCTTAGTATACATACTTGCACAACTCGTAACATAACTCAAGTGCATACTCACCAATGACTTACCTCATTGGGACCATCATCAACTCTTTCCTTAGATTACCCGTTGAACACTTGGAATACTAATTGGATACTCGAAAAAGCCTTTGCACATAAGTTCCTCAATTGTAGCTAAAGCTACCTCATATCTCATGACATTTCAATGCTGACTCTCGAGCTAGTCATCTAGACTTATAATTCCTAGTGACATGTCACTCGTATCCTATTCTATTCCAAATGTTCAAACGGGATTTTTCCTCGTCTATTAAGGCTTTGTCTTATCATATTTCTATTAATCACATACACATTAGTATTTGTACAATTCATGTAATGATAACATTTAAATACATGTATAACATGGTATTGTTTACATACGAACTTACCTCAATACCACAAATGTAAAAAAAAGACGTAATTATCCCTTAATCGATTTCTTTCCGTTCTAGGTCCAAATCTCGATATTCATCATCTAAAACATCACATTCAACTTATTAAAACAATGTACTGATCAAATTAGTCCATTGACACACTTGGGCTATTTTTACAATTTTGCCCCTATATTTTACCAAAATTACCAAATTACCCCTAGGCTCGTAAAATAATTTTTATCAATTTCTTTACTCCTTGAGTCTAGATGAACCATTTTCATAACTATAGCAACTCATAATTTCAAATATTTCACACATTTACAACTCATTTTATAACTTAGCAATCTAGCCATTTTTAAGGTGTTTTTATGCAATTTCTTTCACAAAAGCTGTTTATTAGACAACTAGAACTCATAATCTTCCATAAAAACACAACAAACAACACATTTACTCTCATGGAAAAACCCTAGACTCTTCATCATTTTGCACAATAGTCCCCTCTTATGAAAGCTCATGCTTTAGGGGTTACAAAAATGTAAAAATCTTCAAGAAAGACATTAAAATCACTTACTTGCTAAGCCTCAAAGTTGCTGAAAATATGAACTTTCAAAACCCATTTCTTGGCTGGAAAAATCGGTGGAGAGAAGATGAAAAAGGGATGATATCATCCTATTTTTATTTAATTACCTATTTGGTCAAAAGTCACTTAATATCCCATAAATTTTGGCTTTTTTAAAAATTTTGTCTCCCCTTGGCCGGCCACACACTTAAAAAGGGTCCAATTGCCCTTTAAAGGCCTCCAATTTTAGTTCTCTAGTCTATTAACACCTTTAGGCACTAAAATACAACTTTTACCTTTTACACGATTTAGTCTTTTTTCGAAATTGGACTAGAAATCGTTAAAATTAACTTACCAAAATTTACATGCACTTATAAAATTATATTATAACACATAAAATAATACTAAAATAATTTTCTCTGGCCTCGGAATAGTGGTCCCGAAACTACTGTTCCGACTAGGCCCAAAATCGGGCTGTTACATTTGGCCGGCCAAGGGGAGACAAAATTTTTAAAAAAGCCAAAATTTATGGGATATTAGGTGACTTTTGACCAAATAGGTAATAAAATAAAAATAAGATGATATCATCCCTTTTTATTTTATTACCTATTTGGTCAAAAGTCACCTAATATCCCATAAATTTTGGCTTTTTTAAAAATTGTCTCCCCTTGGCCGGCCACACACTTAAAAAGGGTCCAATTGCCCTTTAAAGGCCTCCAATTTTAGTTCTCTAGTCTATTAACACCTTTAGGCACTAAAATACAACTTTTACCTTTTACGTGATTTAGTCATTTTTCGAAATTGGACTAGAAATCGCTAAAATTAACTTACCAAAATTTACATGCACTTATAAAATTATATTATAACACATAAAATAATACTAAAATAATTTTCTCTGGCCTCGGAATAGTGGTCCCGAAACTACTGTTCCGACTAGGCCCAAAATCGAGCTGTTACATTTGGCCGGCCAAGGGGAGACAAAATTTTTAAAAAAGCCAAAATTTATGGGATATTAGGTGACTTTTGACCAAATAGGTAATAAAATAAAAATAAGATGATATCATCCCTTTTTATTTTATTACCTATTTGGTCAAAAGTCACCTAATATCCCATAAATTTTGGCTTTTTTAAAAATTTTGTCTCCCCTTGGCCGGTCACACACTTAAAAAGGGTCCAATTGCCCTTTAAAGGCCTCCAATTTTAGTTCTCTAGTCTATTAACACCTTTAGGCACTAAAATACAACTTTTACCTTTTACGTGATTTAGTCTTTTTTCGAAATTGGACTAGAAATCGCTAAAATTAACTTACCAAAATTTACATGCACTTATAAAATTATATTATAACACATAAAATAATACTAAAATAATTTTCTCTGGCCTCGGAATAGTGGTCCCGAAACCAATGTTCCGACTAGGCCCAAAATCGGGCTGTTATATTCATGGGTCCACAAATGTCAGCATGTACAAGCTCAAGACACTCAGACGTCCTTCTCGAGTTTCCTACAGGAAATGGTTTTTTACATTGTTTCCAAAATATACACCCTTTACATAAATCTAAAGACTCAATTTTTGGCAGCCCGAACACCATTTCCTTTTGACTCAACAATTTTAGACCCTTTATATTCAAGTGCCCATACCGTAAATGCCACAGCTTAGACTCACTATTCTATTTAACAACAAGATTCTGACTTTCTACATTAGAGACTTCAAAAGGAAAGAGCTTGTTTGGTGCCATCTGAACATCAACAATAATTTTTCCTGATTTTTTATCTTTAGTCACACAAGACATATCATCAAACATGACAGAATATCCACTACCCATAAGCTGCCCAATGCTCAATAAATTTTGAGATAAAGTAGGAATAAAATAGACATTATAAAGGAGCTTTATGTTACCATGGCCATTGCTTATCGCCAAAGTACCTTTGTCATCAACTTGCATCTGCTTATTATCACCAAGTCTCAGCTTCACCTTGAATGACTCATCCAACTCTTTGAACAAAGATTTTATCCCTGTCATATGATTTGAACAGCCACTGTCCAAAAACCATATGTCTTTTAAAGCTATATCGTCATTTTGATAAGCCATGAGTAGCTTAATCTCTTCGTCACTTTCTGCATAGTTGGCTTGTCTTTCTCTTTTCCAGCAATCCGCCTTCACATGCCCATATTTCTTGCAATAATAGCATTGAATATTACTCCTGTATTGCTTCAGTTTTTCTGTCATCTGCCTTTGTTCATCATGTCCAGCACCTCTACCTCTGCCTCAACCTCTTCTACCATGATAACTAATAAACCATAATTTATACATATTTTTATCCCATTCTTAGCCCATTTATAAATAGTTTCTCCTTAAATTTGGTGAATTCGATGCTCTTAAACCTTTAATTTCATGTTTTATACTTAGGTGAGCATAGGAGAGTAAAAAGAGCGAGAAACAGGCTGAAAATAAAGAAAATAGACCCACGTGGGAAATCAACACTGCCTGAACTTCCTCACACGAACGTGTCACACGGCCGTGTCCATTTGGCAGGATTGAAGAATGACTTACACGGGTAGACTACATGCCTGTGCCTATTCAACAGCCTTGACCACGGGTTGGAGTAATCGCACACGGTCAATGGAGGGATAGTCTTATTCGGAAAAGGCCAATTTTTTGGGCTTCTAGGCATTCAAAAGCCAATTTAAACACCTGATGAGGCACTTAAGGGAGGGATGCAGAGTAGGAAGCAGAGAATTACTCAAGGAAAGCCGATTGATCCATCTTAAAAGCTGGATTCATTATCAAGACTGAAGATCTCCCTTCAAGTTCCTTCAGGGGTTTTGGGTTTTCTTATGTTTTGTTATCTTTATGCTTTTGAGATATTTTCTTTCATAAGTATGAACTAAACCCCCTAAATACCTAAGGGGAATGAAACTTAAGACGAATCTTATTATTATTCTCTGAATTGTATGATAAATATTTAACTTGTTCTTAATTATGTATTCTTAATTCTTGCTTTAATATTCTAGGATATTGATTCAAGCTAATCTCTTATTCAGAGGAGGAATAGACCCTGTCTAAGAGTAAAATTGTCAAAATTAAGCGGAGTTGATTGCACGCCTAGAGATAGGATGACAAGATTTTTCCGGATTAGGGTGAAACCTAATAAGGGAATCCATAGATCGAGTTAATGCAATTCTAGGGTGTTAATTAGAAAGAGATTTCAATTATTCAACCTTGGGTTAGACGTTATTAGTCTCGAGAGAGATAATAATATAACTTAGGGATTTTTACGGATCAAGTCAAATGAATAAATCGTCTGATTCAGAGTCAAATAACAAGTGAAGTCTAGGTGGATTTTCCTTAGGCATTGTCTTAATCAATCGAATTTTCCAAAAAGTATTTTCCCAAATTTTCTTTCTGTGCATTCTTAGTTTAGTAATTGGTTTAGATAACCAAACATCTTAATTTTTAGGCTAGATCATAAAAAGGAAGTAAATACTAGTACTCGTGGTTCATTTGGGTTCGATAATCCGGTCTTGCCGAATTATTCTACTGTTCGATAGGTACACTTGCCTTAATCGTGATAATAAGTTAGTCTCAAGAATAATTCATCTATAAATCTTTAAAACCTGCCCAAATATCACGTATCAAGTTTTTGGCGCCGTTGCCGGGGAACTAGGATATTAGGAACACTCGATTTTTATTATTTTAGCCATTTTACTTTTATTTCAATTTCAATTTTTATTTTATTTTCTAATTATTCATTTATTTTCTTCTAACAGATTTTTCTAGTTTATGACTAGAAAAAACCCGTCAGGACCACTACTTTTTGACGGTGAGATCAATCGCACAGTTCGCAAAAACTGAAGAAAAATAAGGTAAAGCTTACGATATACAGAGGAAGAGCAAGAGGATGATACTTCAACCACAACCGAAGAGATGGTTGAAAACCAAGAAAATCTACTACCCCCTGCGATTGCTGCTAATCTGAATCCTGCTCCGCGTACTATGTATGATTATGCTAAACTTTCCTTAACAGGAACTAAATCTAGCATAGTTAGGCCTGCTGTTGCTGCAAATACTTTTAAACTAAAACCTAACACCATTCAAATGATCTAACAGTTTGTTCAGTTTGATGGTTTGCAGGACGAGGATCCCAACGCTCACTTGGTAAATTTCTTAGAGTTTTGCGACACTTTTAAAATCAATGGTATTTCTGATGATGCCATTCGCCTTCGGTTGTTTCCCTTTTCATTGAGGAATAAGGCTAAACAGTGGTTGAACTCGTTACCACGAGGGTTAATTACTACTTGAGAACAAATGACCGAAAAGTTTTTATTAAAATATTTTCTGCCGGCTAAAATAGCCAAATTACATAATGATATCTCCTCTTTTGTGCAGATGGATTTAGAAACACTCTACGATGCATGGAAAAGATACAAGGACCTTTTGCGAAGATGCCCTTACCATGGGTTACCACTCTGGCTACAAGTTCAAACGTTCCACAATGGCCTGAATCCTTCGACTCGGCAGATGATTGACGCAGCCGCTGGTGGAACTATTAATAATAAAACACCTGAGGCAGCTTACGAATTTATTGAGGAGATGTCACTGAATAACTATCAGTGGCAAGTTATGAGGACAAAGCCAACGAAATCAGCCGGTGTTTTCAACCTCGATGCGGTTACTATGCTATCCAACCAAGTAGAACTCTTAAATAAAAAGATTGACGGTTTGGGTGGTTCTACTCAAATTCATCCAGTGATGAAGTGCGATTCGAATGGAGGAGGAGCATGCACAGAATATCAACCCTTCAACCCTAGCATCGAGGAGGAACAAGTCCAATATATGGGTAACAATAACTCTAGACCCCAAAATAACCCATATAGTAACACTTATAATGCAGGTTGGAGGAACTATCCCAATTTCTCGTGGGGCGGTTAAGAAAATCAAAGGCCACAACATCTTTCGGGTTTTCAACAACCACCTTACCAACAAAAAAAAAGCCGAACCTTGAGGAGATGTTAACGAAATTCATCTCAGTGTCAGAGACTCGTTTCCAGAATATCGAGACAGCCTTTAAGAATCAACAAGCGTTAATCCAAGGGGTCGAAACTCAGATAGGCCAACTCGCTAAACTGATTTCTGAACGACCACAAGGTAGCCTGCCTAGTAACACAGAATCTAGCCTAAGGGAACAACTCAATGTGATTACCACTCATAACAAGGAAGGGTTAGTTGAGCCTGCACCAGAACTGAGGCAAGGCATTGTGGTAAGTCAAGATAAAGGTGAGGTGGACCACAATGACCAAAAATCGATAAGTAAATAGTACAAACCCCGTGTGCCATACCCAAACGCGACAAAGAAAGATCGCACAGAAGAACAATTCGGTAAATTCCTTAAATTATTAAAAATGTTACATATTAAATTAAAGTTTATTGAAACTCTTTCGCGGATGTCAAACGCAGTCAAATTTTTAAAGGAGCTTTTAACAAATAAACGAAAGTTGGATGAGGCGTCGCATGTGGAGTTGAATGCAGTTTGCTCAGCCATATTACAGAATAAACTACCCAACAAATTGAAAGATCCAGGGAGTTTTACGATTCCTTATTTAATTGGTAGTTTAGATGTTCACAATGCATTGGCTGACTTAGGGGCAAGCATTTATGTTATGCCTTATAAAATGTTTAAACAGCCAGGTCTTGGGAAACCCAAACAAACTAGGATGAACATTCAATTGGCTGATAAAACCATTAGATTTTCTAGGGGTATCATTAAAGATGTTTTTGTTAAGATCGATAAATTTATATACCCAGTAGACTTTGTTGTTCTAGACATGGAAGAGGATAGTAACGCACCTTTAATTTTAGGACGACCCTTTTTAGCGACTGCTAGAACCATTATTGATGTTGGTACAGGTGAACTCACACTTCGAGTGGGAGACGAAACAATCACCCTTCAAGCTCGTAATTCGAGTAACACATCAAAAATTGAAGGTGGTTGTATAAATCATTCTACTAGTACTGACCATGTGGTGAAACTGTCTATGTAGGAAACAATTTCGAAAAAAACATATAAGCCATGTTCAAACAACAATAAAGGACCTATCTATGAAGAACGAAGGCTACAAATCGAGGAGCTAGACGAATGGCGGACACAGAAATTGAGAACACTCGGTAAACCGAAACCGAGCCAGGACAAGCTAAATACCTCACCAAATCACTTAAGGTTATGACAAAGTACTACTAGATGCAGCAGATCCTCGCATTGCTACTTCTGAACCTAATGAAGAAATTCCTCTTATGGTACTCAGTATTTTGTCGTATGGTACAGTCGAGGGAATTTATCCCAAATTCGGAACATTTAAGGTAAACAATACTCGTCTTAAACTTTATATTGATAAAGTTGATAGCAGGGATGAGGAGTGTAAACTCCTCGTACCACCTTGACCATGCAGAAGAGAGGTAAGTCCAGCTTAAGACTATAAATAAGTGCTTATTGAGAGGTAACTCGAGCACTAATAGTGATGATTTATTTAAGTTCTAGTTTTTCACATCTAACCTACTAACTAAGTATTGAAACACAGGGTTTTCCCATCCACACGGCCAGGCACACGGGTGTGTCGTAGGCTGTGCTCACACCACAAGAGAAGACACGGCCGTGTGCTACGGCCATGTGAAAATAGGGTAAAATTTTTCCCCAACACGGGATGCGATAAGTCGCCACTACCGTGTGATATGGCCGTGGACGAAACTGCCAAAACAACACGGGTGTGCGACACGCTCGTGTTTTGAAACTGTGCGCGAACCTGTCAATTTAGCACGGGCGTTCGACACACCCGTGCCACCTACCTGTGGTTAACACTGTTAAAACGAACACGGGCGTGGACCTATGTACACAGTATGGGAGAAGCAAACGAAGCAAGACACGACCGTGCAACACGGTCGTGTGCACCCACACGCCCAAGGAACAAGGGCGTGGGCCGAATGTTAGACGCGCCCAAATTTTAAAATCGCGAAACACACGGGCAAAAATTAGGACACACGGGTGTGCCCTACGACCGTGTGCCCCAAAATCTATATAAACCCTTCACTATTCATCATCTCCCTCCCAAAAATCCCTAACCCTGGCCGCTGCAACTCCCTACGCCCTATCTGCCATGCCCGTGCGCCCTTACAACACTGTTTCCGACAACTCAAGCTTATCTCTTTTGCGTTTGTTTACTCTTTTCTCTCTATTTTTTTCCAAATATTTTGCCTATTTCATGTTTTCTCTGGTCCATTTGACTATTTTAAGTGAACATTCATAGTAGAATAATAATAATACTCATGCTTGTCATTAAAGAATATTGCTATTTTTCATACTACATTCATCCATTTTTCTCGTTTCCATGGATTCTATGCTTACCCACATACACTCATGCATTAGATATTCCCGTAGCATTATTCTCATAGCCCTATTTTAATGACTTGATATATTTGCTTTAGTTGTTTTAGTTTTGTTCTCTTCATTTAGTACGCGAGTCTTATGAAATTTTCCTAGTTAGTTTTGTTTTTCCATGCTATTTTTGGGACGTATTGGTTGAATTTCGACTTTTCAAATACAGGTACAATGTCGTCCTCACGTGGTAAGAAAACCGTTGTTCCCCCTCGAAGAAGAGAAAAGGAGTAGCGTCATCCTCGGGTCCTACCATGGAGGTTAGGCATCCGTTCCTCCAGGTTCCCTTGGGACTCCAGGAGGAATTATATTAGATATTACGGGCCTGACCCCTAGGTGTGGGCCACTGCATTGACTCTGCACTTGAACAGATTTATTTAGCTGACACGGTCCGAGCCCTCCTGACGACTAAGCTGTAGGGGCTCTTCTTTGAGATCGTCGAGCCAACGTATCTCGAGTTCACATTAGAACTCTGCTCGACGTTTCATCTTTAGACCATCATGACTAACTTTGACGATCTTAGAATGGTCCAGTTCCGCCTTGGTGGTCTAGTACGCCAGTTGAGCGTACCCGAGTTCGGGATTGCACTAGGACTATACACGGAGGAGTTCATGGACGACAATAAACTCGAAACCCTCCACCGCCACATCCACTACTCCCCCTCAAATTACTGGTATGACCTCGTCCCTGCCTCGGCCACCTACGATTTTAACTGCTACAAAACATCAGCTCTCCCTTCATCCTTGAGGTATCTATTTCTTATAGAGCATGGCGAACGGACACGCCCTCGACCTTGCTTACTTCATCACCCTCACCATCCGCCATCAGACGGAGCAACATAGGAGAGGGGTCATCTCTATCGGGCCCTATGTGACTCGACTGGCTCGGCACTTCGAGCTCCTCAACACAGCAGCACAATCATCCTCCCCCACTTTCATCGGCCAGATGTCCCTACAGGGCATCTAGAGCATGCTAAGTATGAGGATAATCGAGAAACGACGTGGCACTTACCCTCCTTAGTACCATCTCATCTAGTCTACCGAGGAGGAGGACCTAGAGGAAATTACTGATGATGTCCCTCTACGTCATGAGAACCCACCGTCTCAGCCACTACCCATCCATCGTCCAGTTCATGTGGCGGCTTCATATTCTGACATCTCTGAGCACCTTACATGATTTAAGCAGCAATATTTTCAGCGCTTTGATCACATTGATGCGACTCTACATCAGATTTGTCAGCACTTCCACATCTCATCGCCACCACCATCTCGCAAACTATCCAGCGATGACGATGTTTAAAAACTTTTTATTTTTTATTTTTATTTTCACTTTTATCTTTATTTATCTTAATTAAGTATTTTTTACTTCATTTTCCTTTAATATTATTTTAATTTTAGTTTTTATAATTTTTATTGAATAATTTATAGTTTTGGCTATTTCATTACGAGTAATTATACTTCATTGTATTCCCTAAAAAGTTCCTGATTCTATCACAGTTATAAAGAGCTCCAAAGCTCATCATCGCATAGGAACTACAAACTCCACTAGGAAAGGTTCTCCACGACTGCCATGTCCTGCTCGATCACTACCATAGCTACCACCAGATATAATATTCTTTTGGCACATGACCTATGGGCTAATGAACCTCTACCAACAACGGAGTATCCTCCTCCACCCTCATCATTGTTTTGGCCGATTATTCTCCATAACTCCAATTCAATGAGTTCATTCATCATTCAAGAAGTTTCACTTCTCTCCCTATCTTATGATTATATATCTATCTTTTTCAATATATATTAAGTGTGGGGAGTCTTTTATATCATCATTAGAAATCCCTGAATTTTGTCTTATTCTCATATGAATTACTTATATCACTATTAGAATGAATTTTAATTAATTTATTATTTTTATTGATATGTCTTGAATTAAAACATAGGCAATTATGCATTGATTGTTTAAACTTTAAGACATTAGGGAATCAAGCATGATAAGTTGATTTTTGAAGAATTAAAAAATTTTAGGTTGTTTCCCTAAGTTTAGGTATTATCTTGAGTTGAAATTCACAAGTTTAAACATCAAAAAGCCATAATTTTTGTGAGATCTTGAGCCTTTAGAGCATATTTTATTCATTTCATGAACACTTTCATTATGAGTGCGTCAATTTTGATTTGTTATTCGAGTACTTGCTTGATTATGCATGTCAAGACCACACCATTTGATTTGATATGTCAAGATGATAAAGGAACTTAGGTTTAACCCACTCACTTTACAAAAGTCTACCTCCATATTAACCCATAACTCATTATTGTTGAAATCCCCTAATTTGATCCCTATTTTTCTCGAGATTTGATTTGAACAAATTGTTTAGCTATGTTTTTTTCTTCTATGTATTTGACTTGTTCTTAAAAAAAATTTTACTTACATACATGTTAGTGATAATTCATCATTTTTGAGCTTGAGTGTTAATTCCATATTCTGGGAAGAAGCTCACTTGTATTCAATTGATGACTAGTTATTTTTCTAGCTAGGTAATTTTTCAATTCAATCTCGATTCTAACATCTTCTTTCAGCTTGTGACCACACCCCCTAACCAAAGCCACATTACAACCCTCTAAAAGACCTTTTTGATTGATGTATCAGCTCAATTTATAGTGGTGGAGATTTAATTTTCAAGCAAGCCTATGGTAATAACTTTTCATATTGACTAATGAGTGCTTTAATTGATGTCCGTAAACACCTTGAGTGATTTGATTGAATCTTTAGTAAGGATGTTAAACTCTGCGATATTTTGATTAAAGGTAATCACTTAGATGATGGGAGACACCTATGTTATCGTGATAAATGCTCAACTAGGAATGTTTGAAACTTTGATGTACTTTTAGTTGCATTTTTAATGTATGAGTACATATGGATTATTTTGAGATATTATTGATAGGGATTATAAATTGAGAAGAATTTATTTTGATTCTGAGTTAAGGATTTTGCTTGAGGACAACCAAATGCTTAAGTGGGGGTATTTGATAAACCATAATTTATACATATTTTTATCTCATGCTTAGCACATTTATGAATGGCTTCTCCTTAGATTTGATGAATTCGATGCTCTTAAACCTTTAATTTAATGTTTTATACTTAGGTGAACATAAAAGAGTAAAAAGAGTGAGAAACGGGCCAAAAACGGAGAAAATCGACCCACGTGGGAAATCAACATGGCCTGAACTTCCTCACATGGGCGTGTCACACGGTCGCGTCCATTTGGCAGGATTGAAGCACGACTTACACGGGTAGACTACACGCCCGTGCCTATTCAACAGCATTGACCACGGGCTGGAGTAATCGCACACGGGCGTGTCTCTACCGAGCCCAAGTATAGTCCTATTTAGAAAATACCAATTTTTAGGGCTCTTAGGCACTCAAAAGCCTATTTAAACACCTGATGAGGCACTTAAGGGAGAGACGCAGAGTAAGAAGCAGGGAATTACTCAAGGAAAGCTGATTGATCCATCTTAGAAGCCGGATTCATCATCAAGACTGAAGATCTCCTTTCAAGTTCCTTCAAGGGTTTTGGGTTTTCTTATGTTTTGTTATCTTTATGCTTTTGAGATATTTTCTTTCATAAGTATGAACTAAACCCCCTAAATACCTAAGGGGAATGAAACCTAAGACGAAACTTGTTATTGTTATCTAAATTGTATGATAAATATTTGACTTATTCTTAATTATATGTTCTTAATTCTTGCTTTAATATTCCAGGATATTGATTCAAGTTAAGCTCTTTATCAGAGGAGGAATAGACCCTATTTAAGAGAAAAATTGTCATAATTAAGCGGAGTTGATTGCGCGCCTAGAGATAGGGTGACAAGATTTTTCCAGATTAGGGTGAAACCTAATAAGGGAATCCATAGATCGACTTAATGCAATTCTAGGGTGTTAATTAGAAAGAGATTTCAATTATTCAACCTAGGGTTAGGCGTTATTATTCTCGAGAGAGATAATAATATAACTTAGGGATTTCTACGGATCAAGTCAAATGAATAAATCGTCTGATTCAGAGTCAAATAACGAGTGAAGTCTAGGTGGATTTTTCCTTCGGTATTGTCTTAATCAATCGAATTTTCCCAAAAGTATTTTCCCAAATTTTCTTTCTACGCATTCTTAGTTTAGTAATTAGTTTAGATAATAAATGAATTTTGTAATCCAAACTACAATTATTTCCTAACTTGTGGAAATTAAGGGTTAACTCATAAAATTGGGAAAATTTTTATATTAGAAATAAAAAAGTGAAATGCATAACACTTAAAATGAGAAATATATATGTTGTAGTAAATTTTGAAATATTAATAAGTATTGAATTGAATTGTGATTTAAATTGAGAATAATTTGAATGGAAAATATGAGAAAGTAATTGAATTGAAATATGAAAATTGAATACTCTATTAACTAGTCAGGCTGAGACGGATATAGTTGGCATGCCATAGGATTTGGAAGAGTACGGGATTTTTCAGCTTTGCCGATCAGGCACTTTATGTGTCGTATATCAGGCACTTTATGTGTCATATTTCAAGCATCTCGTGTGTCGTATCAGGCACCTCGTGTGTCGTATCAGGCACCTCGTGTGTCGTCTCAGTAACTTATGTGTCGTATACTGATTAGGTACTATGTACCATTTTAGGCACAATGTGTCGTACTGGTGTGTTTGGTTGGAATCCGTGTATCGACCAAGGTCCGAGTCTTGTTAATAGGGGTAAGAAAATGAGATTATAAAACGAATAAAAATTGATCAATTGATTTATTGAAGAAATGAAGAAGTTGAAATTGTTTAGCACATCTGTGCTTTCTAAATAGCACTTTAGTGCTCTCTGTTCATTAGTGCATAATAATGTATCTCTGTATTTGTTCCGTATATCTTATGTGTTCTATTAAGTCTATTGAGCCTCTGAAATTGTCAGAAATTTTAGCTAAATGGAATAAATGAAAATCTAAAATAAATCATGTGATTCTGGTATTATATAGATGATAACTAAATTAATATGTTTAGTTTGTGGATAATGAGTAAATAATAATAAAAGTGAACTTAATTGTAAGAATAAGTGAATTAATTGGTAAATTATGTATGATAAATACAAGCAAGTCATTTAAATGATTTTGTGTAGTAATAATAAATAAGTTATAATTTATAATATAGATTATGATCTAAATAATAGTTGTACTTACTAAGCTAGCAATAGCTTAAAGCGTGCTTATACACGTAGGTTAAAAAGTAGAGAAAAAAATGGATTTTTGAAGATTGAAGGCACCTCGTCTCATCACATCAGTGGATACGAGAAAAGGGTAAAGTATTAATTTTTATTGTTACAGTAAATGACATGTACCTAGGTGTGTGTATTAAGGTTGAATGTGATGAGATTTAAATGTGATACTCAATGTTTGCTTGTTTTATATGAAATAGTTTAAATGCTAATTAAGTGATATAAGAAAATTAAATCTTAGAATACTTAATTATGATTTACATTTGAATTAAATTGGTTTAAAATTTGAGAGGTGTACAAGGGTTAAACTAGGTAAACTTTAGGAATTAATATGTACAAATTATAATGTTATTTTTATTTAGAAATTAATATTAGAGTTTCTGAAAACCAATATAGCACTTCTATACTTGATCCGGTAATTAGGTTGGGTATAGGGGTGTTACACCAAGCCTTTCAATTTCTAAAATAAATAGATATGGGAAAAGAGGATCATCTTACTGTAAGCCTCTACTTGAAGAAACACATTTGACGATTCCCCATTTTATAAAATTTGCATAGTCGACGAAGAAGTGCAACTCATAAGCCTAAATAAACTAGTAGGAGTCTCCACAGAAAGTAGAGTATCCGCCATAAATTTCCACTCCACTCTATCATAGGCCTTCTCAAGATCAATCTTTATTGTCATCCACCCTTTCTTTCTTTTACACACACGTATGAAATGTGCAACCTCCTGAATAATTAAAATATTATCTATAATAATTTTATTAAGGGTAAAATTAGAGGTGTGCATGGGCCGGACGGCCTGGCCCGGCCCGAAGGCCCCCGAAAAATGGGAGGGTTTGGGTAAAAATATAGGCCCGAAAAATGGGCTTGGACAAAAAACGAGGCCTGTTTAGAAAATAGGCCGGGCCTCGGGTAAGATTTTTTTGGCCCGGGCCCGGGCCCGACCCGACCTGATTTTAATATTAAATTATTTTTAAAAAATTTTTATTTTTAATTTTAAGTAACTTCAGTATTTTACTTTACTCTTTTTGTTGTTTTTAATGTTATTTTAATATTGTAAAACTTTTGTTATTAATATAATTTAGTTCTTAATTTAATTTTAATTTGTTTCAATTTTTCAATTTTAATATAATTACTTTTTATTTTATTTTTAATTTATGTATTATTTTAAGAATTATTTTAGTCTTATTTTTTATTTGTTTTTTGTTTTAATATTTGTTTTTATGTTTTAAATGTATTTGATTTATTATATTTTAAAGTTTTTTATTTAATAAAAAAAAGATTTTTTATGGGCCCGGCCCGGCCCATGCACACCTCTAGGTAAAATTGAGATGAGAAAATTATTTAATTAGAAAATCAATGTTTATTTTCGAAAATAAAAAATATGTATTAGATTAAATTAAATTAGAAAGTGTTGGGTCAAAAAATTTAAAAAACACATATAATTAAGTCCAGTATAGTGAGAGGCCTGAATCCCCATCATAATATATATTAGCCTATTAGCCTCTCTCTCATTCTTAGTTGGATTAGGAAATTATTTTTTTATTTGAAATACCCCTTTACAATTCAATAAGAGTTCTAAATTTCTCATTATAAATAAATGATACTACTAGAGCTATTTACAAAACTTGGAGATATTGTTATTCTGTAAAAAAATAAAAAGAATTTATTCTCAAGTATTAAATATATTTTTTCATAATAACAATTCTAATGGTTTTTACTAAATAAGAAACAATTTTCGTTTTTACCCTAAAGATAAAAGAAAACATTTTCTAGTTCTATGTTTTGATTTAATTGGTTTGACCCCACACTCGAAGTAGTTCGTGGTACGAGAATAGCAAAGAATGTCGTTTTGTTGAAAACTAAAAAACGTCAAGAATTCACTTATCTGAAAACGTAAGTATGATTTCAGTTCAAAGTTTATTTTTATAAATAAAAAAATCGATTAATTTTTAAAATTTTAATTTTTCGCTCCTAAAAAACCGTTTTCAAACTAAATTTTTCCCAACAGCTTTCCCCTTACTTTTCAGTCCATCCATCAACCTTCACGTTAGGAAGCCCAGTTCCACCCTTTACACTCTTTGATCTTAAGGGCCGGTGAACTGGTCCATCCTCCTTATTTGAAACTGACTCAACAGTAGCTTTACAGCCCACAACCGAGCAATCATTTACCCTTTGCCCAATTTCAGTCTTTTACTACTCATCTCTAGCGCCAATTAATTCTTTCTCTTCCACCAAATTGGATATGATATCAAATCTTGATCCTAAATTAATGTGATTATAATCAATCTCCTTATTAAAATCCCTAAAATTATTCTTCTTCTTCTTTTGTTTTTTTGTTGAACGTTCATCCCTGGCCCGTACGCCTCCTTCACCGCCGTCGACTCCATCCTCTCCACTGGAGCCGGAACCTCCTCTTCCGGATCATCCCTTGTTCCCTTATGTCGTGCCATTAGGCATAAAATTCCTTCAAATGCTAAAGCATCCACATTTAAAACAGACATTTCACAAGGACTCATATTCCACTCATTGCAATTTCCCATCAGTTAGGACCTTCGACACTAAAGACTTTGACAAATCACTGGTCATGGCCATCCTTGCAAAGCGACCCTGAGCCCCATTGTTGGTGTTGTAGTCAATCTTCATCACTTGCCCAATAATATTACCAATGGCTCGTAAGGGACTTTATTTAGACATTGCGCTCGACAACTAAGGTAATTGAATTCATGACATCAAATTCAACGGATAATTTTGTTCCGTAGTGAAAGTTTTCACCCATAATTAGATTGTAACGATCCTTTAGACAAAGCCTTTGTATAATCCCAAAAGGCTTGGAATTTAGCGAGGAAGTAACCATTCTCTACGTCAACCAGTTGGAAAGACTGAAAATTTCCATAGACTACAGATCTTGTTCCAGAGTGCATTAAGACTAGTCCGTTTGCCAAGCAGCTTGACGATCATTGTCTTTGCCATACTTTGCTTCACTAAAATATGAACTCTCTCTGAAAAAGAGATCGATGGTACACCATTCTCCACCCCAGTAATCACATCCCTATTTTCCAACATAATATCATCATCCAGAGCCCCTGTACATGGCAATGGCTTAGCCGTATGAGTTAGAATATCCTTGAAGGACGTCTGATCACCCTGATGCTCATTCATTATTACATCATTACTTTTGTCGTCCTCCTCAGGTCGTCTTCTAATCCTCTTGCTACCTTTATCCATCTCGCTGCCAATTTGAGGGCCCCCGTTTGTTACTTTTGGAAAGATTATGAATTTTCATGTTAATTATCGTTCTTGAATAACTGAATCAAAAGAAAGGAGACATGTTTTTTACTATGCTCAATGAGTAAGTTGTAGATAATATATAGTAACATTACTATTTTGAAAGGAACATTAATGAAAATAAAGGTGTTATAGCAAGTATTAAACAACTTACTACTACGAGTCAGCTTGAAAACAAAACCATGTTCCTTTCTTGCTCAACAATGTAAAAATTGCAGAAACTAACCAATATAAGTACCTTCAACACTAAAAACCTTATTCAAAAAGTAAGAATTTGATCGAGTTTCATCTCTAAACCTTGCTTCTTTGTTCTGGTTGTTACTTTTTCCCAGTAGCAATATTGAAACTTTTTTCCTAGCCATGTCTGTTATTATTACTCTCTTTTAACTTATTGCTTGTTGACTGGTTCCAGCTAAACCATTTGTTCCCTTCAGATGAATTCAATGACTTCCAATTGTTATCTCATCTAAATTGAAAATCATCAAAATGTAACATAAAAGAATGTGTTCATCATCAAAACTAAAATCAATGTTTGTAAATACCAATACCCTCAGGGACTTGACCTTAAAGTCGGAAATGCCTTCGACTCCCTACAAGGATATAAATTCTTTAGGGTCTACAAAAAACTAAACCTTTTTCAGAATTCAATAGCAAATATAAATTCATCCATAGATAAAGCAAGTTGAGAACACTCAATAGATACGTTCACCTCATGAACCAACAACTATAAGAAGAGTCAAAACTAAGTTGATAGCTAAAAAGAAAGAAATTGATACAGAAAACAAGCTGCACTAGAGAAAAGAAGAAGTCTAATCTGTCGAGCAAATGGAAACATAAAACCCCAAAAAACAAATAGATATAACAAGTAAATTTCAAACTGAAGCAAGAATTAGAAAAGGATATTAGCACAACAAAAATAAGAAGTAAAACAAAAAAAAACGATCTCTTCTTCCTTCTCTCTCAATTTCTTTCTCTGTCTTTGGGTTTTGTTTCCCAAACTAAAAAAGTGCCAAAAACCAACAACTTCCCATTGTTGAATTTACTAATTATACACTAACTTGGTGGGATCAATTGTTGTGTAGGAGTCAAAATTGACAACTTCCCATTGCTACTTGGGAGGATATGAAGATTGTTATGGCTAAACAGGGCTTCAATGCCTTATTTTAAGGAGATAGAGATGATCATGATTCGTTCTAATCTTTAGGAGGATCAAGAGGGTGTCATGATGAGATTTTGTAGTGATCTTCAAATTGAGTGGACATAAATGAGATGCTACGAAAGTATATCAAGATTTAAAAGTAATTGAAGAGTAAAAGGGGTTCCAGTTTGAATACAATTTGTAAGAATCAATGGCCAGAAAGAGAAGAGAAAACTAGATTTTTCGAATCCAAAGAGACACATAAAGAGAAGGTAACCATATTCTTTCTCTCAATATTCTTTCAGTATTTTTCTAACTTGATTATTTTTTTTTCAATTCAGTTTACTTCTGCAAAATGAAATCTGATCATTAAACGATTTAATTAAATTAGTGTAATTGAGTGCAGATGAAGAAAATTTAATTAATTAAGTGGTGAGTTGAGTGAGTTCCCAAGTGAAAACTCATCATCCAAGGCGTGTCCGATAATATAATAGCAACCATGGTTTATGCATGCTATAGTTCAGTGACTCCTACTCATTTAGAAGAATGCAATCTTTTATCTCTTAAAAATACATAATTTTGTTTTGAACTTATGAAAACGAAAATATTATACAAAAAACATAAAAGAACTATCCTATTCACTCACAGCTTGAACAAAAAGAATTGTATTACAAGTATAATCACACTTTAAAATGACGTTATTGGTATGAAGCTGTTTCATTTGATATATATGAACGAGCCTTTCTTGCCTGTAATTAAGATTTAAGACAAGAAATTTAGTAACTTGATTTAGAGCAAAGGAAAACAACCAAGGGTTTATATTTGAAATATTACAACAAAACCTTACCTCTATTTCCCATTTGCATTTAATTGTTATGACAGCTAGTATCAATGTCTGAACCACAGTTCCACATAGCATTCCAGCCCAGATACCCTGGTATTAAAAACATAACATGCTTCAGTTTTAAACACTCGATTTCAGCCATGTTTTTTGTGTTCCAGTTCAGTAATACCGTCTGTTTACGAAAGAGAAGATTCTTTTGTCAAAAACTTGTGACACGATAACTGTACTTACAGTGATACCAAATTGAAGCCATCCGAACAGGACACCAATAGGAACTCCAACTAAATAGTAGCTACCTATATTTACAAATGCCACTACACTTTGCCAACCAGATCCGACCGCCACACCTGAAGGCAAAGCATGAAGATCAAATATACAATGAGCCTTAGGTCATGATTGCAAATAGATATACATTGTTTGAGCTTATTACCTGAAAGAACTGGTTGAATGCAGTTGAGAGGAATGGTGAATGCCAATAAGGTAGAGTACATATTAACCATTGTAATAACAGAAGAACTTGAGGTGAAGATCATTGCAAGTGTCTCATGAAAGGCCATAATAATTAACCAAAACAAAATTCCAACTGCTAAAGATGTAATCACTGACACTATAGTTGCAAATTTGGCGCCTTTCGCATTTCCTGCACCGAGCTCGTTCGCCACACGCACACTGCATTAAGGAAACACAATGTTTCGTAAGATGAAAGAGCATTTAGCATATACTCCAATGAAAAAATCTTTGTTGGTTTTTATGTAAATGAATTCATTTTATATCAGACTAAAAGAACCTAACATTGATTATATGGGGATAAAATACATTTTATATAACCCAATGCCAAACATACGAATTGGTGATGGGTCAATATCTTACAGCAGTTAGCATATATAAATGTCCTTCAGCAATCCACCATTTTGCTAGAGACACTAGAATGAATGATATCATCATTGAAACCAACATATCAGAGTAAACTACGGCAGAACATGTATTCAAGGAAATCAAAATTACTCGTCAATAACACCGATGATAGGGCAAAGTTCCATTGAATTTAAATTAAAGACAATAGGTATAGTGAGATGGAAACCTAAAGATTCCTATTTCTATTGCTTAGAACTTGTATAGTGAGATGGGAAGGGAGCTAAGGAACAGCAACTTACCCGGTTGCAGCCAAAAATCCCAGCGGAATCATGGATTCCCAGCCAAAGATGGACATGCTGCCAAACAAAGAAATGAAAATGTATTAAAAAGTAGCAGCATAGTATGAAAACAGCAACCAAATAGTATAATTTTATGTAACATTAATAATAAAGGTGAGCAAGGGAAGTGGAGCTAACCAAATTGAAAGAGCATCAACTGCAGTTTCTGTATTGTGCAAATATCCAGACACTATGATAAATGTTCTGTAATAAATATTCTCCAAGCTGAAACATTAAAAAGTCGCAATCCATTACTAATTACTTCAGTGTTATATAGGAGGTTTAACTGTCAATTAATCAAGAACATACAGAATCATGACACCAGAAGCAAGCGAGAGTTTGACGAAATCCCAAAGCTCAGAGAAAGCCTGTGTAGAAAAACCAATCCAAGAAAGTGGACAACCACCATAAACAACATAAACAAAGAATCCTAAAACAGTCAACCACCAGGAGAAATCAAGGGTGAGAGCTGTCCCAACAATCCCAACTCTTAACTTGTAAACAAAAATCCAACTTATTAATGCGTGAACTGCAAGTGCAACCCCACAAACCCAAGCAATCACTGCAGTCTTCAGTTGGCTCTGCAGAAATCTTTGCAGTGTGAACTGAAATGGTAAGCTTAAGTGAAATGGTATCAGCCAAATTGCAACTAAACCTGTTTGATCAGCCACGTCGGTTGGCTGTCCCATGAATTTTAAGAGCGGAGCAGCAAAAATGAATAATGGTAGTAAAAGAATGGAACAAATGAAGAGAACAATCCATGAGCGTTGCAAGTATAAACCCAACATTTGATACTGTTTTGCTCCGTAAGCTTGTCCACATAAAGTCTCTAGTGCACTAGCCATTCCTAACTGTAAAAAAAAAGAAAAAAAAACACACATTAAATCAATTTACAAAGGAGATATTTTGAGATGAGAAAAAGAAAAAAATTTCGATATGGGTTATCGGTCCTTACCAAGAATCCAAAAGTGATGCAAATAATAACAGTGGTGGCAATGGAAATGGCAGCGAGATTGAGGTCACCTAGGTGGCCAGCAAATGATTGGGTTATCGTAGTCATGGAGAACATGGCAAGGCGGCTGAAGATGGAGGGTCCTGCAATTAACCATAACTTCTTTGATTCAACCCAGAATTTGCTAATCAGATTTGAGTCTTTAGGCCGTTGATGACAGTGAAAGTGTTGAGTTTGATCGGAGCTTGAGAGAATCAAAGCTTCTTCTTCTTCTTGTTGGTCGTGGTGTATAATGCCCATTTTTGGGGCGTCTGGCAGGGATCCTCTGACTCTGCCACCACGCAATAGTTTACCCTGTAGACGCGGTGGCTTGTCTTCAACTCCACTCAAAATCTGTACCCTTGGGTTGCGCCTTTGGGCCAGGCGATCTTTTAAGTGTCACTAAAACGGTACAATTACACTCATCAGCTATAACGGTAAAATTAATTCAGTACAAAACACAAGGATGAAAAATAAAATATAATTTAAAAAAATTATTCATGAGATTCGATGTGACGGAAACTCACGCATTGTAAATGCGATAAGACTTAAATTTGAGTAAAATAAACTCAAATGCTTAAAATATCAATAAAATTATCAGTCTATTGAACTTTTCTATAAAGATTTTCGCTCTATTATGTAATTAGTTGATAGTTGATTACTTATTAGTGTGGATAATTTAATCAACTGATTTTATTAACTTATTTGATCAACTAATTTTATTAATTGTTTATTTAAAAGTATTTAGTAAAATTTAACTAATATCTTAAAGCTGAAATGTATAAAATAACAAATAAATGCATGACACATTTTAGTATTAAGTATTTATTTGTTTATAATATTTTAGTCTTTATTAGGTGAAATTATTGAAATCATATTGCAAATGAATATCTATAGTTGATTTTTGTAGATTCACGATGATGTTTTTTAAAATTTATTTTGGATTTTGTAGATGAAAGTGAAAATGAAAGAATGGAGGCTATTTTTACACCCTTATTAATGTTGAGCTCAACATTAACAACTATTCAATCTCTTTCATTTGGTTCACTTCTCTTGTATTTCTTTTTATCAAATTAGGAAACGACTTACGAAATTGAGTACGTTGTTGTTCAGTGTCACGATTCATAACTCAGTATGGTTTTCCTCATTGAAATACCATACCTACATTTTACAACTCGGTATGGGAAATGCCATACCTACATTTCTTAACTCAGTATGGATTTGATAATACCATACCTACATTTCACAACTCAGTATAGATAATACCATACCTACATTTCACAACTCGGTATGGATAATACCATACCTACATTTCACACTTTTCCATGGAACAACCATGGTCTTATCTGCCAATTCATCACATGTCACGATACGAACATACTCAATCCTGCGTTTTTCTTAATTTGCATTTCCACATTTATTCTTTCATTAACAAAATTTTCACAATCTCATAACAAATTCAAATATAATCACACATTATATCATTCAATCATTCGCAAATAAACATCTAAATTCAACCATATGAACTTACCCGGCTAATTTGTAGAAGATATTGAAATTTAGGGACTATTCCGCAACTTTTTCTTTTCCTCGTTCTCCTTTGGATTCTTGATCTATAATATAAAATATTTCCACTCATTATCATTTATTTGATTTCTATTTCACTTCACAATTTATGCTCTTCAACTTTCAAAATTGCACTTTTACCCTAAAATTTTCAATTTTTACAATTTAGTCCCTGCTCAATTCACCCATCAATTGAACTAATTTTTCTAAAATAACACTTTATTTTATCATTATAAACTATTTCAAAAACTTTGAAATTCTGAATTTCAACATCAACCTTCAATTCATAACTTTTTCACAATTAGGTCCTAAATACCATTTTCTATCAAAATCACTTAATAAAACCACCTTAATATGAAATTAGAACTTAAATTTCATAATAATTAATCATAAAATTCCCTTACCCATCCATGGTAACATCCAATTTCACCCGTAAAATCAAAAACTAATGAATTCTATAGTGGACCTAATTGTAAAAGTCATAAAAACATAAAAATTATCAATAAAAAGCAAGAATTAAACTCACATGATGTAAAAATATGAAAAACCATCTTTCTCCAGACCTTCTATGGTGTTTTGGCTGAGAAAATATGAGGAGATCTCTAGATTTTTCAATTTTGTCCTTATTTTATATGTTAAATTGTAAAATTTCCAATTTTACCCTTATTTCCCTTATTTTTCTGCTAATTTTCTTGCCCTTTCCGTCCAGCCTATTCACTTTTAGGCTTAATTTCCCTTTAAATCCTCTTTATTTTAACACTTGAGCTATTTAATCCTTTTAACAAATTTTATTTTTATTACAATTTAATCCTTTTTATTTAATTGACTACTCAAACGTTAAAATTTCTCAACCAAACTTTAATACTAGCTAAATGACACTTCATAAATATTTATAAAAATATTTATAGCTCGATTTTCAAATTCGAGGTCTTGATACCTCTTTTTTGACTTGTTTGACCTAATAAATTCTTTTAATTTACTAAATTCACCAATTTACAATTTCTTCTAAATTCTTACTTGAATCATAAATATTTAATTACTATCTTGTTCAATCTTACTTTTTGGATTTAGTGATCTCAATTCACCATTTCCGACACCACTGAAAATTAGGCCGTTACAACTCTCCCCCCTTTAAAAATTTCGTCCTCGAAATTTGTTACCTGAAAATAGATTTGGATACTGTGATCTCATTGACTCCTCTGTTTCCCAGGTTGCCTCCTCCATACCATGTCGATGCCATAATACTTTAACCAATGGTACTCTTTTGTTCCGCAATTCTTTAACTTCACGAGCCAAAATCTTCACTGGCTCTTCTGACTAAGTCATATCTGGTTGAAGCTCAATTTCAGTATGAGGAATTACGTGTGAAGGATCTGACCTATACCGCCTTAGTATAGACACATAAAACACATTGTGAATCTTCTCAAGTTCCGGAGGTAAAGCCAACCGATAAGCTACAGGACCAATCCTTTCCACAATTTCATATGGCCCTATGAATCTCGGACTTAATTTTCCCTTTTTACCAAACCGTAACACCTTTTTCCATAGTGAAACTTTTAAAAACACTCTATCACCCACTGCATATTCTATGTCTCTTCGTTTTAAATCCACATATGACTTCTGATGGTCTAAAGCAGCTTTTAGACTATCTCGAATAATACGGACTTTCTCTTCAGTTTCTCGAATCAAATCAACCCCAACTATTTTTGATTCACTCAATTCAGACCAACACAATGGGGTCTTGCATTTTCTACCATAAAGAGCCTCAAATGGTGCCATTTTTATACTAGACTGATAGCTATTGTTGTAAGAAAACTCAGCCAGCGGTAAATACCTTTCCCAACTATCACCAAACTCGAGTATACAACATCTTAACATATATTCTAAAATTTAAATCACTCGCTCTGACTGTCCATCTATTTGAGGATGAAATACTGTACTAAAATTCAATCTGGTACCTAAAGCTTCTTGCAATTTATTCCAAAATCTTGAAGTAAACCTTGGATCCCTGTCTGAAATGATAGATACTGGAACTCCATGTAGTCTTACAATCTCTGACACATACAATTCTGCTAACTTCTTAAGTGAAAAATCTGTTCTGACTGGAATAAAGTGTGCTGACTTTGTCAATCTATCAACAATCACCCATGTCGAATCTTTCTTTCTTGGAATCATAGGCAATCCTAACACAAAATCCATTGTAATATGCTCCCACTTCCATTTAGGAATCATAATAGGTTGTAATAAACCCGTTGGCACTTGATGCTCTACTTTAACTTGCTGGAAAGTCAAACATTTTGCAATAAATTCTGAAATTTCTCTTTTAATACCAGGCCATCAATATGTCTTTTTCAAATCACTATACATTTTTGTACTATCCGGATGAATAGAATGCATACTATTATGTGCTTCAGAAAGAATATCATTCTTTAAATCAGAATTATTTGGAACACAAATCCTATTATGATAACGCAACATACATTCATCATCAATACTGAACTCTGAGTCTAAATATCCCGAACCATTTGCCGTTTCAGCACCAATTTTGGATCTTCATTCTGCAACTTCTGAATTTTTTGAAGGAACATTGGTTTTACTTTCAATTCTACTAATACAAAACCTTCTTCATTAAGAGCCAACTGAGCATTCATTGCCTGAAGTGCAAAAAAGGATGACTTTCGACTAAGTACACCAGCAACTACATTAGTTTTCCCTGGATGATAGTCAATAACCAAATCATAGTCTTTTAGCAACTCTAACCACCGTCTCTGTCATAAGTTCAGTTCCTTCTGAGTCATTAAGTATTTCAAACTTTTGTGATCCGTATAAATATAACACTTCTCACCATATAAATAGTGTCTCCAAATTTTTAAAGCAAAAACAATTGCAGCTAACTCAAGATCATGTGTAGGGTAATTCTTTTTATGTGGTTTTAACTGTCGTGAAGCATAAGCCATCACCTTTCCCGACTGCATTAACACACAACCCAAACCATTTAAAGATGCATCACTGTACACAACATACGGTATACCTGATTCTAGTTGAGTCAAGACTAGAGCTTCTGTTAACATTTTCTTTAACTGATCAAAGCTCTGCTGACATTCATCAGACCACACAAACTCAACATTCTTCTGTAATAAACGAGTCATTGGTGAAGCAATCATGGAAAAATTCTTTACAAAACGGTGATAGTATCCTGCTAATCCCAGAAAACTTCGCACTTGAGTTATATTCTTCGGTGTTTTCCAATTCACCACTGCTGAAACTTTACTTGGATTCATACGAATTCCTTCAGCTGATACAATATGACCTAGAAATCCAACCTCATGAAGCCAAAACTCACATTTACTAAATTTTGCATATAACTGCTTTTCTCTCAAAGTCTGTAGTATAATTCTCAAGTGCTGTGCATGTTCGGATTTCGTTCTTGAATAGACCAATATGTCATCAATAAATACCACCACAAATCTATCCAAATAAGACTGAAAAATTTGATTCATTAAATCCATAAATGCAACAGAGGCATTTGTTAAACCAAAAGGCATTACCAAAAATTTGTAGTGACCATACTGAGTTCAAAAAGCAGTATTTGACATATCACACTTTTTAACCTTCAACTGATAATACCCAGATCTAAGGTCTATCTTTAAGAACACTGCAGCACCTTTCAGTTGATCAAACAAATCATCGATACGAGGTAATGGATATTTATTTTTAATTTTTACCTTGTTCAACTGTCTGTAATCAATACACAATCACAACGAGCCATCTTTCTTTTTCACAAATAAAACATGTGCGCCCTAAGGTGATGTACTTGGTCTGATGAACCCTTTATCCAATAGCTCTTGCAACTATGTCTTCAACTCTTTTAACTCAGCCGGTGCCATTCTATATGTTGTTATTGATATCGGAGCTGTACCCAGACTTACATCAATTGCAAATTCAACCTCACGATCTGGGGGTAAACCAGGTAATTCCTCAAAAAACATATCAATAAACTCATTAACAACTGGTAATTGTTCCATCTTTAATTCAAAACTCCGAGTATCAAGAATATAAACTAAAATGCTTCATTACCTTTCTGAATCAATTTTCGAGCTGCAAAGGCTGAAATAATTCTGACATCATTCTTTTTATCCTCAAACTCAGCTGAAACTATTTCCCCTGTCTGACACTTTAAATCAATCCATTTTTCTCTACAATTCACTATGGTATCGTGTTTAATCAATCAATCATTCCAAGAATAACATCAAATTCTCGGAAAGGTAACAACATTAAATTGGCAGAGAATTCACAATCTTGGTATTTTCAGTGGACAATTCCGATATATTAAATTAACTAACACACTTTGCCCTAGTAGATTAGTGACTTGTAAATCAAGGTTAGTGGACTCAACAGTCATTTTCTTTTCTGACACTAATGCAATGCAAATATATGAATGCGTAGATCCAGGATCAATTAAAACATACACAAAATCATCAAAAAGATAGAAATTACCAGCTATCACATTTGGAGCAGAAGCTTCTTCCCTTGCCTGGATAGCATATGTACGTGCAGATGCTCTTGTTTCTGATCGGGCTGCAGTATCTCTCGTTCCCTAATGAACAGTCCCAATAGAACTGTTTTGACCCAAACGTTTACTTTTTTTAGGAGTATTTGCTTACTTCTCCCCTTGTTCTCTATCTTCTTTTAACAATTAAGGACAGTCCCAAATAAAATGATCAGTTCCACCACATTTATAGCAAGCTCCGGTTCTTCCCTAAAATTCACCAATATGAAATCTACCACAATTTTTGCATCTCGGTCTTGGAATATTTTGCAACTACTAACACTAGTTGCTGGTTTCTTAGTTACTCCGACATCTTGTTGAGTTGTTTTACTTTTATTCGATCGTTCCAGAATTGTAACAGGTCGACTAGAATCATCTCTGAACTTTTTAGCTGAAAAAGTCGAAGTTGGTTTAGAGAAACTTCTTTTGTATACCTCTTTACCTCTTCTTTCTCTTTGCATCTTTCTGTTATACACTTCTTCCATCTTTTGAGCTCGATCAGACAGAACCACAACTTCTCAAATCTCTGTGCCTCCAATCATCATTCTAATTTCATCATTAAACCCTTCTTTAAATCTAATGCACATTTCCTGTCGGTACAACATCCCGAGCATATCTACTGAGATACACAAATTCTCTTTCATATTCGGCCACTATTTTATTCCCTTGTCGAAGATCAAGAAATTCCCTCTTCTTTTTATCTAAATATCTCTTTCCTACATACTTCTTTTTAAATTCGTTTTGGAAGAATTTCTAGGTAAGTTTATCTGCAGGTACCACTGCCTCAATAGTTTCCCACCAATTATACACTTCTTCTTTCAATAACGAAACTATACACCTCAGATAGTCCTCCAGAGAACACATCATCTGTTTAAAAACTCACTCCAAACTCTTTAACCAATACTCTGCTTTAACTGGATCATCGTCTGATCTCCCTCGAAATTCTTCAACTCCGAGCTTTCTGAGTTTTTCCATCGGTGTTCTTTTGCTAGATTCATCTATTAAAGTAGGAGCAACTGAGGTTGTAATTGGTGGTACAGTAGGGGGAGGAGGAGGTTGTGGTACCTGACTTCTTCCTTGTATTGTTTCACGATACCACTGATTCATTAACCCGTAAATCATATTTTTAAGTTCTTCCTCTCTCATCAAAGAAATCGGAACATTACCACTTGTTCCCTGCTCAGAAGTCAGTATTCTACTATTAACTTCCTCTTCCCGACTAGTACCCTCAGCTCTATCAGACATCTTTTCAATCTATAACAAAAATTTGTAGTTAGATCGGATCATTCACACCACACTATCACAGATTTATATGGCATGTATTTCTAAACACTTTACACATCACATTCATTCTGAGAATCGACTAAACCAAAACTCTGATACCAATAAATGTAACGCCCCCTTACCCGAGACCATCGCCGAAGTCGAGCACAAGCCATTACTAAACTTATTTGAGAACTTAAACAAATTCAGACAATTTATATCATACTTCCCAGACAAGCTGTCCAACTGTATCACAGTCGCTAAAAAAATCATATCTCGAGTTACAAAACTGAAAATCTAAATTTGTAAATTTTCCCCAAATCTAGACTCATATATCTACTCACTAATTGTTTTCTAGAATTTTTGGTTGGTCCAATTAGTACATTTTATTAGTTAAAGTCTCCCCTGATTCAAGGTTTGGCTACTCTGACCCCTGTGCACTACGAATCAAATTTCTCCTTGTACAGAATTCAAATAACATGCTGTTTTTTTTCTTAAAAATAGACTCAATAAGGAATCCGTACATATATAATATGACTCCTAATTATTTTTTTACAATTTTTAATGATTTTTACAAATTAGAACAGGGGAGCTCAAAATCAATCTGACATTATCTCACAGAAATTCAAATATGTCCTGATATGAAAGTCTTTTGCTTACACCGTTTCTTCCATGTGAAACTAGATTCAATAAGTTTTAATTTCATATTTTATTCAACCTCTAATTAGATTTTCATAATTTATGGTAAATTTTCAAATCCAAACTACTGCTACTAACCAAAACTGTTTTAGTACAAAATATTGTTAACTAGTTTATAACATCTTTACTTCAATTCATTTAAACTCTATACATGCCATATAAATCTTTAAAGATAAAACAAAAGCTACCGAAATTGATCTGGATAGTGCGGTTTGTTGTGTTGATCTGATCTACCAACTTCACTTCAATTCAATCTACATAAAAATATCAAACACACACAAGTAAGCTTATTGAAGCTTAGTAAGTTCATAGGTTTAAAAGTAATGTTTACCAAACATAATATTTTCAAAAAATACCAAAATATTTACTAAAGTTTCCTGTCATTCACAACCACTGTTATAATACTCAAAAACTTGATTGCGTGATTCGTAACAAGTAATAAATATTTATAATGAAGATCAAATCTAGACTAACTATTATCACGATAAAAAGGCATGCGCACCTATCAAACAATAGTATAGTAACGGCAAGACCGGGATATCGTACCCAAGGGAACCAAAAGTACCAGTAATAACTATCTTTTTATTATCTAACCTATGAATAAAAGGATTTGTTTATTAAACTAATTATCTAAACTAATTAACTAATTTAATTAAAGCGAAGAGAAAATTTAGAAAAAGACTTGAAGAGAAGCAATTGATAAAGACGACAACCAATGAGGAATCCACCTAGATTTCACTTGTTATCTGACTCTGAACCGGACGATTTATTCACTTGACTTGATCCATGAGACTCCCTAACCTATGTTATTATCCCTTTCGAGACTAATAACGTCTAACCCTCAGTTGAATTAATCGAAATTTATTTCTTAATTAAAACCCCTAGGGAAGCAGTAAACCACTCTATAGACTCCCATATTAGGTTTCACCCTAATCGGGCAAAATCTCGTAACCCTATTTCTAGGCGTTCGATCAACTCCGCTTAATTATTCCAAATCTACTCTTAGGTAGGGTCTATTCCTCCTTTGCATAAGCACATCAAATCATGAATTAATACCCAGAATATTAACTCAAGCATTAAGAACACATAATTAAGAACAAATCAAGTATTTATCATACAGGTCAGATAATAATAAGAAGATCCATCATAGGTTTTATCCTCCTTAGGTATCTAAGGGGTTTAGTTCATAATAAAATAAGAGTACATCTCAAAAGTATAAAAATAACAAAACATGAAGGAATCTCTAAAACCCCTGAAGGCATTCTAAGAGAGATCTTCAGTCTTGAAGTAGCTCCGGCTTTTGGGATGGATCGTCTGGCTTCCTTCAAGTAATTCCTGGCGTGTGGTTCTGTATTCCAGAAAAGTTCTAGAATAGGCCTCCTCTCAGGGTTATACTTAGGGTGTTTATATAGGCTTTGGATTGGCTTTCTTCCTCCCTAAGTACCCTTTTCCGTGTAAAATACAACTCTTTGAAAAAGGGACACGCTCGTGTGCCACGACCGTGTGACGTGATTGCCAGGCCGTGTTCAATCCGTTAAATTGCCACGGTTGTGTGGGCTCAATGGCTAGGCCGTGTGAATCATGTAAACCTTGGTCGACACCCCCGAAGGCCACGGACGTGTGAAGTGCTCGTGTGATCTACTCGATTTGGTCTGTTTTGTCCCTTTTTAGCTCGTTTTTAGCTCCTTTTGACTCTTGGTGCTCTCCTGGATACAAAACATGAAATAACCGAATTAAGAGCACCAAAATCCACAAATATAGTAGTAAACATCCATAAATATGCTAAGTATTTGGGGTAAAACTATGTATAATTTGGCGTTTATCAAATACCCCCATACTTAAGCATTTGCTTGTCCTCAAGCAAAACTCTCATTTACTACTAGAATTCATTCTTTTCAATCACATAATCAGTATTGATAATGTTACAAACTATTCCACGAAAAATTATACAGTGAGAATTTAACTATAGCGGCATTAAAAGCCTCAAACAATCTAAATCGGATATTTTGATAATAAAAATCATAGGTAATCTCCTTCCTCTAAGTAATCAACTTTAGTTCTAAATATACAAGAGATGACATCCTCACTAAAGATTCACTCAAATCACTCAAAGTGTTTAAGGTTCAAGATTAAGCACTCAATTGTCTAACATGAAAAGTTATTACCATAGGCTTGCATGAAAATCAAATCTCCACCACTTGGAAATGATATGATACACTAATCAAAAGGTCTTTGCATGGTTGTAATGGGGTTTAGGTTACAGATATGGATACAAGCTGAAGACTAGGGGTTAGAATCGAGATAATTTCAATATGTTACCCCACTATCAAAAACTTAATTACTGAACCACAAACAAATGTTTAGAACTATTTTACATGAGTTCATGACAACTTTAGCTTGCTGAGAATTACATTTTTTTAAGAACAAATCAAGTCAATACAATACAGAAATCATACTTCATGATTCAGTAACAAAAAATGGGAACATAGTGAGGTAATAATATTAAATTTAATCTCGATAAAAAGGTAAATTAAGTAGGAGAACTTCAACAATAATGGGTTAATGGGTTAATGATAAGGTTTAATCAATAAAAAAAAGTTAGTAGGCTCAAAGGCGGTTCGCTAATGGTTTAATTATGTGGAAAGGCTTTTTATGGAGTAAATGGGTTAAATCTTAAGTGCCTTTATCATCTCAGTATGAAATCATACGTGTAATCTCGACATGTATAATCGAAGTAAGTTCTAGAATAACAGTTCAATGTTGACACACTCAAACCACAAAAGAAGTGAGCAAGAAAGAAAGCTATATGCTCAAAAGGCTCAAAAATCTCACCAAAAATTTGGGTTTTTGATGTCATTTCTGTATACTTAGGATTTCAAGATAATACCTCAATTTAAGAGAAATAGTCTAAAAATTTTATTTCTCAAAATATCAACTTATCATGCTCGATTCTTTAAGGTCCTATAATCAAATAATCATGCATAATTCTCTTGGTCTAATTTACGACATATCAACAATAATTATAGATCAATCAGAATTCATTCTATCAATATTATGAGAAAATCACTTAAGCACAAGACCAAATTCAGGGATTTGAGAATAATGCAAAAAATTAGGTTTCATGTTCACCCCCTCACACTTAAGATGTACATTGCCCTCAATGTACAGAGATAGATTATTCAAAATAAAGAAAATCATAAGAGGAAAGGAGGTGAAATTCCCTGTTATATGGATGTGGAGCTTGATTTTGAGGATAGAGTGTTTGGAAAAAGTGGTAGCTGCCATTGTTCTTGGCTAGATGAAGAAATTGGGTCATTGAACATGGTACTCGTGAGGTATTGTTTCCCTTTTGTTTCCTCATTCCTTAAAATATTCCTACCAGCTTTGCTTGGAAGTCTGTAGAATCATGAAGAGCTTATTAAAAGTTGGTGTAGAAGAGAGCATAGTGGAATTACTTGTTAGAAATACCAGAAAATGGAAAAAAGTAAAATTTACTAATATAGATATGTCTTTCAAAATAAAATAATAAAATTGAAATGAAAATAAAAATCAAAAGAAAAAGAAAAATAAATAAAATAAAATAAAATAAAATAAAAATAAGAATAAATAAAAAATAGGAGGATTCAATGATCCTCGTCGGTGGGGCCCTCAGGTGGTAGTGCTGGAGTGGCGATGTGAAAGTGTTGGCACAGCTGCTGCATCATGGCCTGCATATCGTCCATCTGTCGGTCCCGTCACCGATCTCCCTCGTGAATCATCTCAAACTGCATAGTGCAATACTGCTCGAAGTGGGTGAGTCGGTCGAAAAGATGTGCCAATGAAACAGCCGCATGAACTGGTCGTTCCCTAGGTGGGGCGGTGGAAGGCTCCTCATACTGTGGGGGAACATCATCAGGGATGTCCTCAAGATCCTCCTCATCAATGGCATGCAAGAGACAGTACTGAGGAGGATCGGTCCCACGTAGGCGCTCAATCATCCTCATGTGTTTAACATAGTCGTGATGCCCTGTGGGGATATCTGATCTATCAGGGTAAGCACTGATGACTGGGCCGCGGTGTTGAGGAGGTCAAAGTGTCTGGCAAGGCGCGTCACGTAGGGGCCGATGGAGATCACTCATTTCTTATGCCACTCGGTCTGATGGCGAATGGCGAAAGTAATGAAGTAGGCCAAGTCAATCACGTGTGCATTCGCCATGCACTATAAATAGTAGGCATCGTGGGTGTTGACGATGCCGGTACTCTCTCTCATTCCGGTCAAGGTATGTGCCAATATGGCATGGAGATATCGTAGGGAAGGGGGGAGAGCTGAAGCCTTCGAGTGGCTGGGGTCGTAGGTGGAAGAGAGTAGTGCCAAAGCCTTCCAGCACAAGGAGAGGGAGATGTGGATATTGCGTGGTAGTGCATTCATGTCCTCCTCCTCCATAAACTCGTCGATGTAAAGTCCCAGAGCAACTCCAAACTCTGGGATACTCATCGCACGAACTAGACTGCCTAATCGGAAGTGAATGGTGCCTGGGTTGTTATTGTTCGTCATCACCACCTGTAAATGAAAAGTAGAGCATAATTTTAAAGTTAGCTCTAAATAAGTGGGCTCGGCAATAGGGAAGAATCGTTTGCTTTACTGTAGCCCAGTCGATGCAGCGACCTGTGGCGATGGGTCGTGCGCGTAGTATCTGAAATAGCTCCTCCTACGAAGCTTGCGAAAATTTAAGGAACGGGTGCCGAACTTCGGCTGTAGCATGTATCGAAGAAGAGCCCGGTCCCCTACGTCTCTTTGAGGAAGGGACCGCGGCCTTCTTGCCTCTTCATGACGACATAATGTACCTGAAAATACATGAGCATTGATAGAATCCAAGATACATCAGTAGTTAAGCAATAGGCCTAAAATTAGTATATGCTATTTAGTAGCTTAAACAAGTCAATATAGAAAATTCTAAAGCAAATTCCTAACTTTCTAAAACATATTTGTAATAGTAACAATATATATGCAAAGCATGTAGAATACTAATGTAGCAACACAAATTGGAAAAAAAAGGTTGAGAAAGTAAACCAAAGGCTATTGTAAGGCAGTGCACGGGCATGTGGTGGCAAGCACGGGCGTGTGACGCGGAGAGAAAACTGTGTGGTGGGAAAATGGAGGGTATAGGGAGGGGAAAATGGGGATTAATGTAAGGGAAGTGGATTTAAGGGTGGTTTGGGGGTTGAAAAAGTGAGAATCTGGGGAATAGTGGCCGGAATAGGGATTAGGGGTTGGGGGAGGGTAGATTTCGGCTAGGGTTTTGAAAGGAGGAAGAAGATGAACAGTGGTTTATTTATATAGGGGAGGGTCACACGGCCTAGGGCTACGCCTTTGTACTTTGAAGGTGAGCCCGTGCTTTTCAAATTTTGCGAGTTAGGTCGTGCCCGGCTACTATCACACGCCCGTGTGTCTTGGGCGTGTGTCAAACACGGCCATGTTACACGACCGTGCCTAGCTTTGTTCACTTCTACTACGCTTGTGTTTTATGGTAGCACGCTCGTGTATTGTTGTACACGGCTAAATGGCACGGAAGTGTTGCACGCCCGTGTCGAAGAAACAGAATTGAGCCTTTTCTCTGACACACCCGTGGTTTTCTATCCCCACGCCCGTGTTTTTCCTATCAAGTTCACCCACGGCCATGTCGCACGGCCGTGGGGAATTATCGCACGGCTGTGTCTCTTCCCCTGTTTGGCCACAACTTTAGGCACGCCCGTGTGCCTGGCCGTGCGTGCTGAAAAACTTTGCAATTCAAAGACTAAGTTAATTTATTCGAAGTGTGAGAAGTTAAAAATAAAGAAATCAAAATATGTTAGTGCTCGGGTTACCTCCCGAGAAGCGCTTATTTATAGTCTAAGCTCGACTTACCTCTCCGTTGATTTATCATGGTGGTTTGAGCAGTTCATACTCCTCGTTCCTGCTGTCAATCTTACAATAAGGTTTTAATCGGGTGTTATTTACCTTAAAAGTGTCGAACTTAGGATGATTCACCTTAACCGTACCGAATGGGAAAATACTGAGTACCGTAAGAGGAATTTCATCATTTGGTGTGGTAGTGACAATGTGAGGATTTGCGGTATCCAGTAAGACTTTATCGCCAACTTGAAGTTGTTTAGGAGAGGTATCGGGCTTGTTTTGACGTAGTTTCAGTTTATCACGTGTTCTCGATTTGTATACTCGCCATTCATCTAGCTCCTCTATTTGAAGCCTACGTTTCTCATGAGTGTCTTTGTTCTCTCGATGATAATAGTGCACTGTCTCCGTTGTCTTGGTTCAAGGGGGTTCCTGCAAGGATGATTGAGTATTAGTTTTATCTTCAACAGGTTTTATAGTGTTATCTTGAGTTCTAGAGGTTTTGACTGAGTCGCGTGCTTGAAGTGTTACTGCGCTGTCACTTGCACGAAGTGTTAGCTCTCCTGTGCTACATTAATAATGGTTCTGGCAGTTGCTAAAAAGGTCGTCCTAAAATTAAAGGTACCTCGTTATCCTCATCCATATCTAGGACGACAAAGTCTACTGGGTAAATAAACTTATCAATTTTAACAAGAACATCTTCAATAATACCCTTAGAAAATCTAACTATTTTGTCAGCCAATTGTATGCTCGTCCTAGTCTGTTTGGGTTTACCGAGACCGAGTCGTTTAAACATTTTATAAGGCATAACATTTATACTTGCCCCTAGATCAGCTAAAGCATTATTCACAGATAAACTACCAATTAAGTAATGAATTGTAAAACTCCCTGGATCTTTCAATTTGTTAGGTAGCTTATTCTTTAGAATAGTTGAGCAGACTGCATTGAGTTCCACATGCGATGTAGCGTCTAATTTCCTTTTATTGCTTAGAAGTTCCTTTAAGAATTTTGCTGAGTTGGGCATTTGCGAAAGAACTTCAATAAATGGTAAATTAATTTGTAATTTCTTTAAGAGTTTGACAAACTTATCGAATTGTTCTTTTGTTCTGTCTTTCGTCATTGCTTTAAGATATGGCACACGCATGATTCGTACTTACCTATTTGGGATCATTATTGTTTACCTCTTCTCGTCATTTGTTCATCGCGTTGTTTTGTTGTATTTCTGGCTCGGGTGCAATGAGTCCGTCCTTACTTTGAGTGCTAATTGCATTGAGGTGTTCCCTCGGATTAGGTTAAGTATTACTTGGTAAGCTACCTGGTGGTCGTTCGGATATTAGTTTAGACAGCTAGCCTATCTGAGTTTTGAGTCCTTGGATCGATGCTTGTTGATTCTTAAGTGTTGTCTCGGTATTTTGGAAACGGGTGTGATGAATTTAGAAAGCATCTCTTCAAGGTTTGGTTTCTTCTCTTGTTGATAAGGTGGCTGTTGAAAACCCTGAGGATTTTGTGGCTTTTGATTCCCTTGACCACTCCAGGAGAAATTTGGGTGGTTCCTCCAACCTGCATTATAGGTATTACTGTAGTGACGTAAAAGTTTTTTTGTTTTCGGTCGCTAATTGGGGCGATTTATTGAAAATTTGAAAACCGACTTTCGATTTTATTAAAAAAGGGAGTCTCCACCGATCTTTTTTTCTAGGTGTGATCGAACACCTAATAAATTTATTTTTTAAACAAAAAGAAGGCCGAGTTTAGGTCTACATTAAAAGCCAGAGAAAAAAAAGGGTTCGGGAGTCGATTACGTACGAGGAAGGTATTAGCACCCTCGCGACGCCCAAAATTGGTATCTTTATTAAACATGTGTTGTCTTAATTTTCGAAAATGCGAGTTCAATACAACATTTAATCGTGATCCGATTAAAACACGAAAATTTTCAAGTTTTTTGGTTTCTTTTGAGAAGGATGTTCCGTTTTTAACACGAGCCGATTAATATTCACCCAACATAGCGATGAAATCGACGACTTAATGTTAAATCGGTACGTTGCCTTATTTGTTGAAATTAATTAAAAATTATGAGTAAAACATTATTATAATAAGAATTCATAAATAATGTAAACAATGATGCAATTGATAATAAAAATATTAAAAAAAACTAAGAATATTAAAACAACAATAACAATATTTACATGAAAATAAAAATAATGTACTACTAATATAATAAGGAAAATAATGTATTTATAATAATAGAAAATAACAATATATACATAAAATATATATACAGATATATATATATGTTGATAATGATGAAAAGAATAATAATTATACTAATAATAATGGTAATGGTGACGATCAAGGAATAATAAAGTAAGTATAAGGATGTACAAAAAGATATATGTATACATAATAATATTAAAATAAAATAATAAGCAATAATAGTGAAAATAATAAGTATAAATATAATGATATATATAAAAAGTATATTATATACACGTATAATAAAATATATACTAATATTAATAATAAATACAATAGAGGTAAAAATAGATATAATAATAACATGTACATAATACGGTATTAAAAATATATATAATATAGTTATAAAAAAAATATATACATGAGATAATATAAAAAAATAATATAGTATTCGGAATATATACATGATATATAAAAAAGTACAATATAAAAAATGTATACATAATATGATATTAAAATATCTTCATAACATTTACATATTGGAAATAATAATGTTAAAAGTACCTATTAATAATATTATATAAATATATACCTATATATATTAAAGATGTATACGTATAATGATATCAAAAATATGTACGTAATATAGAGTTAAAAATACATACATAATGTAATTATTAAAAATATATATAATATAATAAAATATATGAATAATAGGATATAAAAATATATACATAATATATAAAAAATTTACTATTTTAAAAAATAATATAGATAATATAAGAGTATTTAAAATAATAGAGAAATAAATAAAAAAAATTGAGTAAAAATAATATACATAATAGTATAGTAAGAAATTAATCTATTTATAATAAGTACTTAAAACATCTATATGTATATACGTATAACAATGATAAAAATAATAATAATAATTATGAAAATAATAAATATAATAATAAATATAATAATAGAAACGATAATACTATATAAAAAGTATATATATACATATATAATAAAATATATACCAATATTAATAATAAATATAATATTATAATACTAACAATAACAATATGAAATTAAAGTAACTAAAAATAATACCATATATAAATATATATACGTATGCGTGATAATGAAAACATACACTAATATATATAAAAATAATAATAATAATATTGATAATATTAATAATATTAGAAATAATAATAATATTTAATAAAGAAACAAAAATAAATAAGAAAGGACTAAATTTGAACTAATAACAAAGTTTTAGGAAAAATTTAAAAGGAAATAAAGGGGAAAGGACTAAATTGCACACGCAAACAAATAAGAGGGACTAGATCGGGCAATAAATCATTTGGCCTAAAACTCACAGCAGCAGAGGGACCAAAATGAAACAAAAATAAAATTTCTGGGCAAAATTAAAAATACGAAAAATTGAATTACAAAGCTATAAAAAAGCGGAAGGGCTAAAAGTGCAATTAGCCTTTCCGTCAAAAACACGCGGATCCTAAATGGGTATGGGTCGGGTCAGTCCGACCCAGGGCAAAACGACGTCGTTTTATGCCCTGGGTCTTTAATGTAAAACGGCATCGTTTTATATTGTTATAAAAGCAAAAAAATTTGTAAAAAAAATCATTTTTTCTTTCTTTCTCTTCAAAAAAGCTCTCTCTCTCTCTCTCTCTCAGCCCTCTCTCAGCCTGGGGATTTCCGGTGAGACTCTGGCGCCGTACCTCCGCCGTGCGCCACCGTCGCCGGCCACCGTACAGGGTGGCTGAATTTTCGAAAAAGGTAAAAATTTTAGTTTTTTTTGTTAATAATATATGTATTTATGTAATAGATTCGAAAGAAAAAAAAAAGAAAAAAGAAGAAAAGAACAGAATCGAAAAAATAGAAAAAATAAGATAAAACCACCTCTTTTAATACTCCGATTTGGTCCTTTTGTATGGAATCCCTACGTTTTTTGATGATTGAATCCCTATTTTAAATATTTCGTGTTTATTTTTATCAAAAAATTGCCCCTTTACATTGATTTTTGATTTGGCTTTTATAGCCATGTACATGGTTTTTTTGTTTATTATTTGTTGTCACTTCCTTTCTTTTCTTGCAGGTGCAACTTGCTGATGGGACAAGGGTGATGCTGCAGGCGGTGGAGCAGTTAGCTGACTTTGGCAGAGGCAGATGGTTCGGCGCCGAATGCTAGTAGGGGGGCTAGGGTTAATCTTTTTTTATTTTGTTGTCTTTTTTGTTGGTTTGGGCTAGGGTTAATCAATTGGGCTGATATAATTGGGTTTTGGGTTTAATTTTGAGTGGGCTAAGGGTTTTGGATATTGTTGAGTGGGCTAGGGTTTTGGGTATTGTTGAGTGGGCCAAAATTGGTCTGTAACAATTACTGTATAGGTTATTTTGAGATCTAAAGTTATTGTTACCCATATAGTTAACTTGTTCTTCTTCAGTTGTAAGATTGAAGGATTGGTATTCTGTATACACACCTCCTCCGCTTGAGTCACACCTCATTACTAGATGTACCTGCGTAGAACCAAGAAAACTATCAATCTTTTTATTGAGAAGTTCTACCTGATTAGAGAGCATGGTCACTGAATCGATGTTATAAACGCTGGCTGTTTTCGTTGGCTTTGTCCTCATAACTTGCCACTGATAGTTGTTCAGTGACATCTCCTCTATGAATTCAGAGGCATCTTCCGGTGTTTTATTGTTGATGGTTCCGCCAACAGCTACGTCAATCATTTGTCTTGTCAAGGGATTCACACCATTGTAGAATGTTTGAACTTGCAGCCAAAGCGATAACCCATGGTGAGGGCACCTTCTCAGTAAGTCATTGTATCTCTCCTATGCATCGTAAAGTGTTTCTAAATCCATCTGCACAAAAAAAGAGATATAATTATGTAATTTAGCCGTTTTAGTTGGCGAAAAATATTTTAGTAAAAATTTCTCGGTCATTTGTTCCCAAGTAGTGATAGACCATCGTGGTAACGAGTTCAACCACTGCTTGGCTTTGTTTCTCAGTGAAAAGGGAAATAACCGAAGATGAATGGTATCATCAGAAACGCCATTGATTTTGAATGTATCACAAAATTCAAGAAAATTCGCCAAGTACGTGTTGGGATCATCATCCTGCAAACCATCAAACTGAACAAACTGCTGTATCATCTGAATTGTGTTAGGTTTTAGTTCGAAATTATTCGCAGCAATAGCAGGTATAACTATACTAGACTCAGTTCCTGTTAAAGAAGGTTTAGCATAGTCATACATAGTACATGGAGCAGGATTTTGATTAGCTGCAATTGCAGGATGCAGCTGATCACCTGGGTTTTCGGCCATCTCTTCAGTTGGGGTTAAGTATCGTCTTCTCGCTTGTTCTCCGTGTATCGTAAACTACACCTTATTTCTCTTTGATTTCTATGAACTGTGCGATTGATTTCTTCGTCAAAAAGTAATGATTTCTTCGTCAAAAAGTAATGGTCCTAATGGGTTTCTTCTAGTCATAAACTATAAAAACCTGTCAAGAGAGAGAAAAAGTAAATTAATAAATAATAAAATAAAATAAAATTGCAAGAAAAATAAATGGCTAAAGTAATAAAAATTTAGTGTTCCTAATATTTCAGTTCCCCGACAACGGCGCCAAAAACTTGATCGCGTGATTCGTAACAAGTGATAAATATTTATAATGAAGATCAAACCTAGACTAACTATTATCACGACGAAAAGGCAAGCGCACCTATCGAACAATAGTATAGTAATGGCAAGACCGGGATATCGTACCCAAGGGGACCAAAAGTACTAGTAATAACTATCTTTTTATTATCTAGCCTAGGAATAAAAGGGTTTGTTTTAATTAAACTAATTATCTAAACTAATTAACTAATTTAATTAAAGCGAAGAGAAAATTTGGAAAAATACTTGAAGAGAAGCAATTGATAAAGACGACACCCAATGAGGAATCCACCTAGATTTCACTTGTTATTTGACTCTGAACCAGACGATTTATTCACTTAACTTGATCCGTGAGACTCCCTAACCTATGTTATTATCCCTTTCGAGACTAATAACGTCTAGCCCTCAATTGAATTAATCGAAATTTATTTCTTAATTAAAACCCCTAGGGAAGCAGTAAATCACTCTATGGACTCCAATATTAGGTTTCACCCTAATCCGGCAAAATCTCGTAACCCTATTTCTAGGCGTTCGATCAACTCCGCTTAATTATGCCAAATCTACTCTTAGGCAGGGTTTATTCCTCCTCTGCATAAGCACATCAAATCATGAATTAATACCCGGAATATTAACTCAAGCGTTAAGAATACATAATTAAGAACAAATCAAGTATTTATCATACAGTTCAAATAATAATAAAAAGATCCATCATAGGTTTTATCCCCCTTAGGTATCTAAGGGGTTTAGTTCATAATAAAATAAGAGTACATCTCAAAAGTATAAAAATAACAAAACATGAAGAAAACTCTAAAACCCCTGAAGGAATTCTGAGAGAGATCTTTAGTCTTGGAGTAGCTCCGGCTTTTGGGATGGATCGTCTGGCTTCCTTCAAGTAATTCCTGGCATGTGGTTCTATATTCCAGAAAAGTTCTGGAAGAGGCTCCTCTCAGGTTCATACTTAGGGTGTTTATATAGGTTTTGGATTGGCTTTCTTCCTCCCTAAGTACCCTTTTCCGTGTAAAATACAACTCTTTGAAAAAGGGACACGCCCGTGTGCCACGGTCGTGTTCGATTCATTAAATTGCCACGGCCGTGTGGGCTCCATGGCCAGGCCGTGTGAATCGTGTAAACCTTGGTCGACACCCCTGAAGGCCACGGGCGTGTGAGATGCCCTTGTGATATTCTCGATTTAGTCCGTTTTTTCCCTTTTTAGCTCATTTTTGGCTCATTTTGACTCTTGGTGCTCTCCTGAGTACAAAACATGAAATAATCAGATTAAGAGAACCAAAATCCACAAATCTAGTAGTAAACATCCATAAATATGCTAAGTATTTGGGGTAAAACTATGTATAATTTGGCGTTTATCAATAATACTTCACATAGTTGAGCTCAACATTAACAACTACTCAATCTCTTTCATTTGGTTCACTTCTCTTGTATTTCTTATTATCAAATTAGGAAACGGCTTACGAAATTGAGTACGTCGTTGTTCAGTGCCACGATTCATAACTCAGTATGGTTTTCCTCATTGAAATACCATACCTACATTTTACAACTCGGTTTGGGAAATGTCATACCTACATTTCTTAACTCAGTATGGATTTGATAATACCATACCTACATTTCACAACTCAGTATGGATAATACCATACCAAAATTTCGCACTTTGCCATGGAAAAATCATGGTCTTATCTGTCAATTCATCACATGTCACGATACGAACGTACTCAATCCTGTATTTTTCCTAATTTGCATTTCCACATTTATTCTTTCATTAACAAAATTTTCACAATCTCACAAAAAATTCATATATAATCACACATTATATCATTCAATCATTCGTAAATAAACATCTAAATTCAACCATATGAACTTACCCGGCTAATTTGTAGAAGATATTGAAATTTAGGGACTATTCCGTAACTTTTTCTTTTCTTTGTTCTCCTTTGGATTCTTGATCTATAATATAAAATATTTCCACTCATTAGCATTTATTTTATTTCTATTTCACTTCACAATTTATGCTCTTCAACTTTCAAAATTGCACTTTTACCCCAAAATTTTCAATTTTTACAAATTAGTCCCTGCTCAATTCGCCCATCAATTGAACCAATTTTTCTCAAGTAACAATTTATTTTATCATTATAAAATATTTCAAAACCTTTGAAATTCTGAATTTCAACACCAACCTTTAATTCACAACTTTTTCACAATTAGGTCCTAAATACCATTTTCTATCAAAATCACTTAATAAAACCACCTTAATATGAGATTAGAACTTAAATTTCATAATAATTCATCATAAACTTCCCTTAACCATCTAGGGTAACTTCCAATTTCACCCATAAAATAAAAAACTAATGAATTCTATAAGTAGACTTAATTGTAAAAGTCATAAAAACATAAAAATTATCAATAAAAAGTAAGAATTAAACTCACATTATGTAAAAATGTGAAAATCCAGCTTTCTCCAGACCTTCTATGGCGTTTTGGCTGAGAAAATATTAGGAGATCTCTAGATTTTTTAATTTTGTCCTTATTTTATATGTTAAAATTGTGAAATTTCCAATTTTACCCTTATTTCCCTTATTTTTTCTACTAATTTTCTTGCCCTTGCCGTCCAGCCTATTCACTTTTAGGCTTAATTGCCCTTTAAATCCTCTTTCTTTTAACACTTGAACTATTTAATCCTTTTACCAAATTTTATTTTTATTACAATTTAGTCTTTTTTTATTTATTTGACTACCCAAACGTTAAAATTTCTCAACCAAACTTTAATACTAGCTAAATGACACTTCATAAATATTTATAAAAATATTTATAGCTCGATTTTCAAATTCGAGGTCTCGATACCTCGTTTTTTGACCCATTTGACCTAATAAAATCTTTTAATTCACCAAATTCACCAATTCACAAATTCTTCTAAATTCTTACTTGACTCATAAATATTTAATTACTATCTTGTTCAATCTTACTTTTCAGATTTAGTGACCTCAATTCACCATTTTCGACACTATTGAAAATTAGGCCGTTACATAATAACTATCCATCCCTACGTTTTCTATTTTAGAGGTTTTAACTTAATAAGCTCTTACAAATATTCATTCATCAAATACTACAATTAGATAATTTGACTACTCAATCTTCCATTTGTGCTCAAATCAACTAAAAATTTTTCAAAACTCTGTTTATCAAATATCTCCTTTTATGTTATGTAATTATATAATTATTGGTTCAATAATATTATTTTAATTATTAATAGTTTCAAAAATAGGTATATAAGAATAATTCAAATACCCAACGTTCATTTAAGGAATGTGAAAAAATTTAACTCTTTTTTAATGGAATTTTAATTAAATGAAAAAGAAAAATTAATGAATACTAATAAACCAAACTCATCAATTCTTTTAGTTCTCTCGGGTAACATTTTAACCATATTTATTTACTTATTTATTGATATGAAAATTTTCAAATTTAATATTTGTTTTTTATAGTATATTCTATTTATTTAATTAAAGTTCCACATTTTCATTTAAGTAAAAGCATATCACACCCAAATAATAAAAAAAATTATTTTAGGCATTCAAAATAAAAATTTTATAATTTAAGTATCTATATTACATAGTTCAGTCATTTGTTGTCAATTGTATTAAAATCACAAATGATAAGTTGAATTTACAATAAAAAAAATTATATAATAATAAATTTAACGCTCAACTTTTATATATTATATTAATTTAATCATAATTTTACAAAAAATTTAATTTGATCCTAATTTAAAAACCCCCTACCCTTGTGGCTTTGTCCCTCTCCCCCTCACCCCACCATCGTCCCATGCCGTCCCCTTTCTCTCTTCTCTCTCACTCCAAAAAAAGAAAAAAGAAAAAAGGGGTTGCCTTCATATTCAAACTAACACAGGCTTAAAAGGTTTAATTAATATAGATGCCAGTATTAATTAATATAGGAAAGAGAATATACAATAAAACATTAAGAAGAATAACAAATATTTGAACATGGTGACTGAGTGAGAATTTTTGATTTAGTGTTTTGGTGAAATCGAATCACAAACCTTCAAAAGTTTCTAGCTTCAGAGGCACTGCCAAACATTTTCAAGCAATAAATTTAACTTTTCATAAAATAAAAAACAAACCCTAACCCCTATTTTAGCACATTGGATGCATCATAACACCCTATAATCCCAATATGCATCAAAAGAAATCATTTAACAGAACACCTCACATTCGATAGGCACAAGGAACATATAGGTAATGAAGAAAATATGCAACCAAAGAAAGATATTAAACATGAAATTGAACACACATTTCAAACTAACATGTTGCTAAATAATTTTCATCTCCAACAGCAGCAACAACAGAGCGGGAGAGGGACTACAATGGGGGGATTTTAAAATTAGGATCAAAATTGAAAATATTTATAAATTTTGAGGGTTAATTTTTAAAATTATGACTAAATTAATTTAATATGCAAAAATTGAGGACTAAATTTATTATTATATCGATTTTTTAACTGCCAAGTCAACTTGTTGTTTGTGATTTTAACAAGAGTAATCAAAATGGTTGAATTACGTAATGTGGATGCTTAAATTGTAAATTTTTTTTATTTTTAATACCTAAAATTGAAAATTTTAATAGTTAAGTGATAATTATATAGTTTACCCTTTAAGTAATATAATTAGTAATGTGATATCTATTCTTAAAATTAATAAAATTCTACAAGCCTCACAAAGCATATATCATTAATAGGGGGAAGCTAGGGGCTGGTAAGTGCTCTGTTCCCTTAAAAATAGACATATTCACTTTAATCTTTTAATTTTTATAAGACTTTAATTTAATAAAAAATAAAATTGTATTTTAATCCTTCAAAATGATAAAATTTTAATTTAATTATTTAAAAATTATAAAGATATAAATTATTAAAATTGTGAAATCACATTTCTACTCTCATAAAAATATATAATTTAATTGTCATCTTAAAAAGATTTAAACTTTACCCTTATTTACATCAATATTTATAAATATATTCATTAATTAATTCAATTTCAAATTTATTGGTTACAATAATGTACTGTCACCTCAATAACAAATGAAGGTATCTATAAATCGGATTTAAATAAAATATTAATATTAAATATATTTATTTAAAATTTATCAACTTAAATTTTTTGTTAAATTACATCCATACTCCTTTAACATTTTTTTTCTTTAATCTTACTATGTAATAATGTTAAGGAGAAGTTGGAGGTATTATAAAAGATGAGTAAGATTTGAGTCACATTCTTTTACAAATTATGTGTGAACTAATTAAATAGTTAAATTAAAATTAAATTAGTAATAATGAAATAATTATTCAATGGTAAGTTTGAAAAATGCTACCATCTAATAATATTCTCACCAACTTCAGCTATAAGTAATATAATGATTACTTTAAAACGTATGGGTTACCCAAAACTCTATATTAAAACAAAATAAAAGTTGAATAACTAAGACCAAATTAATTTCCCCACTCAAGTGTCTTATGTAAGCAGCCACTAGTGTCCCAGTGACAATACACCTAATAATAAAATTCTACTTTGACTTTTTTTTTTAAATTATAAAAATTTGATTTAAATTTTTTAAAATTATAAAATATAAAATTTTAAATAATAAAATTATATTTCAACTTTATATATACTTATTTTAAGTTTATAAAATTTGATTTGTAGTGCAATAATATTTAGAGTGATTTTAGATAAAACCTATATCAAAAGGATAATTTAAGTATCAACTAAAAAAACACATATAATTTAATGTTTAAATCATAATTTTTTTATTTTTATTTATGAGTAAAATATATTTTTATTATGTTTTGTGAAGCAAATAATAAAATTTAATCTTCCATACAAATGAATAAAAAAGAATAAACTAACCTTAATGATAATGACAGTAGTGATTGAAAATAAACTAACCTTAATGATAATGACAGTAGTGATTGAATCTAACTTGATTAATATGAATATTATTGTCAATATAAGATAACATAAGTTCGAGTGCGCTGAAACTATTATCTTTTTATTTATAAGTTAGAGAAGAGTTATAACTAATTTTACAATATTTTATTAAAAATAAATATGATTAGAATTTATAATTAATCTATTTCCATGACTAATCAATGATTCTGCTATTGGACCGCCAGCTAATCCTCTTTTGGCCGAAGAGGATATATCTCTGTTTTTTAGCCAGAAAAGAAAGGATATATCATTAATTGGGGCAAGACAAAATATATTATCCTTGAGCAGGGGCAGATGCTCAACATTGAAAGAAAATAGTAAATTCACCAAACATGGTGAATGGCACCAGAAAGATATTTAAATAACAAAATCATCTTAGATTCAATATATGAGTTAATAATAATTTGATATATTATATATATTTTTTAAAATTTTATTATTAATAAAAATCATGAACAATAATAATATAAAGATATAATATATAGTATAAATAATAAACAAATTACTATAAATTAATGCAGAATCTGTAAAATAATTTCAAAAATAAAATAAAAAAGTTACTTTATCTCTTATTTTAATTTATCCTATTTTTTGTTCACGACCTGCCCACATGTAACATGTAATTTGCTTGGTGTCTCTTTTATAGTTAAAAGTTAAAAAGTGACCAGCTCAACAAATTTTCAAAACTTATCTCAAAAAATGAAAAGAAAAAAAAAATTGCAAAACCACATGAATCACCTACGGGAAAAACCCACGTGTCAATATAGGAGTCATGGACATTCCTCCTAAGTATAAACTATTAAATTAGTAAGGATGTTACCCGTTCAGTAAATATTTCAGCATTAAAATATAATATAAGCTTTTGTATTTTTTATATTTTTATTTTTAGAAATTATTTTATTTATTATTTAAATTTAAAAATTCAAATCTAATTGTTAATATTATTATAGTTTTCTGTTACATTCGTCGATGTAACATTTTAAAATTAAAAAAAATAACATTGTAATAGATTTGAATTTAACAAATAATTTTAATAGTATTAACAACTCTTAAAAGTTACATCAATATTTTAATCAAAATAAAGCATTTGGTTAACCAATGAGTGTAAAAAATTGAGGTACCAAATTCTATCAAAAAGTTGAAGTATAAAAATTGAATCTTAGATTTAAGTGTAGCAAAGGGATCAAAATTAAAATTTGACCATTATTATATAATTTTAAAATTTTTTAGCCTAGGGACTAAAAAAGGAAATTTGACCATTTTGCTATATAATGCGAAAAAAAAGGGGAGGTTGACCCACATGTCAACCAAGGGATCTTCCTTTTACATATAGTGACTATAGCACAGGGATCAATTTTGAAATTTTACCATTGTTATATTAATTTTAAATTTGAGTATAGCTTAGGGATTAAAACTGAAATTTGACAATTTTGCTATATAATGCAAAAGAAAAAATAAAGAAAAAAGGAGATTGACCCACGTATCAAGTTTTTAGACCTTTCCTTCTATAGTTATATTAATAAATATTGTTTTACAATAAATACTACGTGTAGCCTTTTAAAGTGGTATTGACTTAACCATAAAGATATTGTTTTAAAATAAATAACATATCTATGATGTATATCATAGGACTTAGATTATAAGACTTGTAGTTACTTTTTTTTTTCCATAAGGTGGTTAGAAATGCATGTCAATTAATGGAATTTTGTATTCTTACTTATTTTGATTCGAATTTTATCGAGTTTGAATTAGTTTGGGTTTAATTTTTTTGGGTTCGAATTTCTTTTATTTTGAGCCCTTTTGAATTTGAATTTTTTTAAGCTCAAATTTTTTAGATTCATGCTCAGATTGAGCCAAACGGGCTTTGACGGATTCAAATAATTTTAAATTTTCTTAGTTATAAATATTTTAATTTCAAATATAATAATTCATTTTATTTTTATATAATGACAACATAATTCAGATTCACCTTATAAAAACATAATTTATATAACTTTATTAAAGTTCTTTTATATAAAATAATTAAATTACTAATTGTAACTAAATTTTATTATTATATTGTCAAACCCTATAACCGATCCATATAGATCATGCATGTCAAATTCGATGTAAACTAAAAATTCCTAACTATTTGCTTTATGTAAAAAAAAATTCAATCGTTCAATAAATATTAATATATATATAGCATTTTAGATCAATACGATAAAAATACCGAATTAGTTCAAAAATTTACATACATGACAAGTACAATTATATCAAGAAATTTAACAGTTGGAATATTAAAATATTTATCATAGAAAGAGATATGAAAGGGTGTAAAACTGGTAAGTTGATCTCTCTATTATATTATGTAATATCATCTATTATAATTAGAGATTAAAATTGACTTAATCGAGCAAATTCAAGCAAATTTGATGGTAAATTCAGTATTGATTTTGGACCAATTAATAGTGATATATATATTAATAGTTTTAAAATATATTATCACATTATGCAATACTATATCACGTATTGTAACAATAATACATAATATATTAATTATTATATATCATTTATTATTATATCGGTTGAAATATGCTCTAAGTTCTTATGCTCTGTATAAATTTAAAAGTTAGCCCTACTATTATATGTAATGCTATATCATATCGTATAATATATAATATATTGATAGTTTACATAAATGCATTATTATTAAACATTATAATATTATGTAATATTATATCTTTTATCACTTATTTACAATATGGATAAATTACTCTTTTACTCTTCGCCTTTTAAATTTTTTTAGTTATTCCATGCCTTCTCTTTAATTTTTTTTTACATCTTAAATAAATTTATCTATTTATTTTAAGATTTTCTCAATTGAATTAAATTTTAATATTGTAATATTCAAGTGTTAAGCTTAAAATATAGTTTTTAAAAAAGCACAAAAAAATATTTATCAAATTAAATTTAGATTTTTTAAATATAACAAGAGTTAATTACATTCATTGATTAAAGTAGAGCAAATATGTCAATCACGCCATTAATTTACAGACAAACTTTATGAGTTTCAAATTTATTGGAGAAAGGTCCAAGATTCGATTTTTGTATTTGTAAACCCTTTCACCCTTCTTTCATTATAATATAATTGTTCACTTATATGAAAAAAGTAGAGTAAAGATAAATATAAAATTACAAATTAATAATCAAATATTAACCATTTTAACATTAAAACAAATTAATTTAACAATATATATATAACAAATAACATGTAAGAATTTATTAATAATATTATTTAAATTATCAAATATTGATAATAATATTTAAACCATGATGAAATTTTTTTATTATATTAATATTAAATATTTTTAAAATTAAATAACACTAATATAATTTATTCTAAATTAGTTAAATATTTTTAAAAATATCTTTATTTACATTACTATTTTCAATTTATTAATAATTTATTGAAAAAAATTCATAAAAAGTTTAAACAAAATTTAATATTATAAACAATATTATAAATTTAATATACACAATCAACCCACGTTTCACATGGAGATACAAATACTAGTTATAATATATAATATAACGATAGTTATATATATGCTTAAAGTTTTAGTAATAGTTACATACTATATTATCATATCATGTAATAGTATATCATCTATTATAGTTAGTGATTAAAATTAACTTAATTGACCAAATTGAGTCAATTAAAGCAAATATGTTGATAAATTCGATTTTGGTTTTGGACTAATTAATAGTTATATACATATATTAATAGTTTTAAAATATATTATTACATTGTGTAATATTATATCACATACTTTAATAGTAGTACATAATATATTAATTATTATATTTGTTGAAATATACTCTAAGTCTCTGTACTATTTGAATATTTGAAAGTTAACACTCCTATTATATTATATTATGTAATATTATATCATATCTTAAAATGTATAATATATTTATAGTTTATATATTCATTAATGATTAAATATAATTGATTAATATATTTATAGTTTATGTATATACATTATGGTCGGTGTTAGATAATCGATTGATTTAACATTGTCACTTTAATTTTAATTTAAAAATTCAAAACTATTTAAACTAAATTAAGCAAATTTACACATACTATAGGTATATATATTTAAATTCAAACTCAATACCAATCAAACCTGCCATTTAAAATTTATTCGAAACTTGACCTAAGTTGAATTTATTCTAAATAAAAAATTAATATAAAGATAATAATATTAATAATTTAAATTAATAAATACATTAAAAAAACTAAAAGTAAAAACCTAAATTCTAAAATCATAAAAAAACCCTAAATTCCAAAATCATTGAAATTAAATTTATTATAATGTTATTAGTATAGCATAATAAAACATGTTTAATCATATGTGAAAATTATAACACTAATTATCATATTATTAAATTAATATATTATGTGATTATATATTTTGTATTATCATTGCATTTAAATTTTATAGGTTGTAATAATTATTAATTATATATATTTGTTATAAATATATAATTATAATATGAAAAATATTTTATATTCTATTAATATTTTAAAAATTGATTTCACTTAATATTTTAACATAAAAATTTATTCCACGAGGTTGATATTGCTTAGGTTAAAAAGTATCATTCTTTTCAGTTTTAATCAGTAATGGCAACTATTTGGATTGTCTCATTCTTACTTTAGCTTTTTCTGTACATGTAATTAACCTCTGTTTCTTTGATAAATTCTGTTACAAATAGCTTGGAAATGGAGGAAGGAGATGCAAAAATATCCAAATACAGAGCAGATGGAGGTGAAGGAACCTAAACATGATGGCACCACCATGAGAAAAGCTCTCCTAGTAATAAACTGCATCATCCTTTCTATAGGCAACTGCGGTGGTCCACTTATCATGCGCCTCTACTTCATCCATGGTGGCAACCGAATCTGGTTCTCGAGCTGGCTCGAAACCTCGGGTTGCCCCATCATCTTGCTTCCCATCGCTTGTGCTTACATGCATCGTTCCAGGACGGCCGATCCCACCTCGGAAAACAAGCTTTTCTACTTGGAACGACCGTTGTTCCTCGCCGCTATCGTCCTCGGGATCATCACAGGCCTCGATAACTACTTCTACTGCTATGGCTTATCTCGTTTCCCCGTTTCGACTTCTTCTTTGATCGTCGCGTCGCAGTTGGCTTTCACGGCGGGGTTTGCTTTTCTGTTGGTGAAACAAAAGTTCACTGCCTACTCCATAAACGCCGTGTTTTTGTTGACCATAGGGGCTGGCGTTTTGGCTTTGCATTCGAGCAGCGACCGGCCTGCGAATGAACCCAACAGGGAATATATTACGGGGTTCGTAATGATCTTAGCTGCATCGGCTTTGTACGGATTTATATTGCCTTTGGTGGAACTAACGTACAAGAAGGCAAAACAAGAGATCAGCTACTCCCTTGTGATGGAGATTCAGTTGGTGATGTGTTTGGTTGCTACGGCCTTTTGCACCGTCGGGATGCTGATCAACAACGATTTCAAGGTTTGTTTTTTGGTCTCTTTCTTAGCTATTCCTCTTCTTTACAGGACAAGTGAGTGAAGTCTGCTGAAATAGTGTTTTTTTTTATTTATAATTTCTAAATCTTACTAATTTTTAACTATTTTATATTTAGTATATCAATTCAGGCCATTTTTGGAAAACCAAATCTAAATTCATTTTTACGAAAGGGAGTAAAATCTCTGCTCTCTCATGCCGTTAATTATAATAATACATAAAGAAAACGTTTCATTAAAACTTTTAAAATAAATATAATTTAAAGGTTTAATAATTAATTAAATTTGTTAATTGTTGAAATCCACATAATTGATGTATAGAGTATGAAATAAGTAGGAAATTGAAGTCGAGTATATATTATCAACAAGAAGAAAGGGATTTTACTTGAGATAACTATTTCATTCTATAACTATAATGGACAAATATGTAGACACTTGAAGGTTATTTCTATTTGCAGCTGGTTGGAAGGGAAGCAAGGGAATTTGAGTTGGGAGAAACAAAATACTACTTGGTTGTGATTTCTAGTGCAATAATATGGCAATGTTTCTTCCTGGGAGGAATAGGAGTAGTGTTTTGTGCGTCATCACTGCTATCGGGAATTCTGGTATTGTTTCTATTACTAGTTACAGAGCTTGTGGCAGTAATTTTCTTCAATGAGACGTCTCAAGCCGAGAAGGGTGTGTCACTTGCTCTCTCGTTGTGGGGCTTCCTTTCCTACTTCTATGGTGACATCAAGCAAAGCAAAAAGAAGAAACCAGATCTTAAAATCGAGATAACCTCTTCTCTGCCTCCCAATACTGTCGAAAGCAGTGTTTAAGTGTTGTGATTATAGTTATCCCCAGCAAATTTCAAGCACTGCCAACTTTGGTTGGCTATTAGTTTTTTTAGGGGGATTGAGTTCACAACTAGTTTCATAAGAAAATAATAACCTTACCCTATGCCATAGTGTCTATTGATATATATTAGCCTGGCGATACATGGGCTTATGTAATGTATAAATCAGTTATACTAAATCTAATAAATTAGTTAATAAATAAATTTAAATAATTTAAGGTGTGTAGATGATAATGTTGATTATAATTATAAATAATTTATATATATATGTGTCTTTAATCAATTAATTCCTAATGTTATTACATGTTTCATTTTTAATGAATTTTTAAATAATATGTTTTTAATTATTCCTACGTACGATTGATAATAATAATTTCTCTTAGTTTATAAATAATATACAAATTTATAACTGTATAAGAAAGTAAATTATAATGTCAATTTAAAAAAAAAATGGAACAACATACACCAATTTTAATAATAATTCATGATAAATATGAAAAATACTTAAATTAAATAATAAACACATAATAGTGATTAAAGAAATAATTATTAAAATTTAATAATAAATAACATATAAATAAAAAAAAGAAATATTTTTAAGAGTGTTTACTTCATACAATATAAATTTATAAAAAAAAATTAAAAGTTAATATCATAATATTATAGTATCTCATCATCTATTAAAGTTAATCTTGTATCACTTATTAGTACCATTATTGTCTTCGATCACTCCCTGGTACCATTGTTATTAGGAAAATAATAATGCTTTTCCACCAATGGCAGGAAGTAAAAAATAAAATAAAATTTCAAGCATATTTTAGAGGTACCTCGTTGCATAGTTAAAATTAGCATAGGACCTATTTTCTATAATATTTTATGAAGCCTTCAATAGAATTTATTAAGAGAAACAAACTCTGTGCAAACAAAAACTATGATGCTACTCGTAGGTCACTTGCTCTAGGATTGAGTTATTTCAATAAGTAACTATTTGCTTGCATAAAATAGTCAAATTTAATATTATGAGTTATATAGCATGTAAATCAAAGCAAATTGTGTGAATTTGTAATTGCATCAAGAAAAATTAGATGAAGCATGAATATGAGCAACCTAGACAGGAAACCTAGTTAAAACCAAAACCTTGTGCTCCCATTTTCAACCAATGTCACATCAGCCATCACGCCCCACTTTTACTGTTATGTAACGACCTACATTTCACGGGTACTGAAAAAGTGAGTTTAAAGCTTCCGTCTTAGGAAAATGAATTCGTAAATATTTATAAAAAAAATATTTACGAAGATAGTTGTGAGTTGAATTAGATTTTAATTAAGTAAATTTATTTTTAATTAGAAGTAATTAGTAGGAAGGATTAAATTAAATAGAGCATAAAAGCTTAATCATAGAATAGAGAAAAGATAAAGGATTAAATTAGTAATTAAACTAAATTAGTGACATGTGTAATTTAGAAAATAAATAAATGTGTATTTAAATTATTAGTACAAGTGTATATAATATATAAATTTACTTATAAATTAAGTAAAAGATGCTACTTATTATTATTATTATTATTATTATTATATTTTATCAATTAATTGAGATAATGACAAATGTATGGTGATGAAATATTACATGTGTACATGTGTGTATGAATACACATGTAGTATTTTTATTTGTATTAATTAGATATTTTATAATTAATTATTAATTTAGTAAATGAAAGAAATAAAATGAAATAAAGAATAAATAAAAAGAAAGAAAAACAAGAAAAAGAAACAAAGAAGAAACGAAATAGAAAGAAAGAAAGAAGAAAAGAAAAGAAAAAGGAGAAATTAGGGTTTGAAAGCTTGGAAGTTAAATTGGTAAGTCAATTAAGTCCCTATCTTAGTGATTTTGATGTTTTTGAAGTTCTAAAGTTGAATACTTTTGAATTTGTGTGAAAATATTGAAAGATGATAGACTTTTAAGTAGGGTCTATGTTGAACTAATGATGAAATTAGGAGTTTAATTGATAGAAATTTTGATTTAAATTGATTAAAGGATTGAATTGTAAACAAGGTCAAAAGTTTTGTGTTGTACGGACTAAATTGGTAGAAATTCAAAATTATGGAAAAATGATAAAATTTTGATGGTTATATTAAAGTTTTGATGGAAATTGAATAAGGAAATAATATGAAATATAAAAAGGAAGAAGATGAAAATAGTTAGGATAAATTTGGGATTTAGGTTAAAGTTGCATGGAAAGTTATTATTTTCTATAAAATAAGTGTGTTATTAATTAATTATAATTATGATAATTTTCGTAGCAAACAAGGAAACCGAGACATTGAATGCGAAGGGAAAGGAAAAAGTGATCTAGGAGTAGCTCGAGAAAATATCGGTTTGTATTACCTTAATTCAAGTTATTTATTATTAAATGTTTAATTTTAATATATGTGCATGGAAAATGAAATTGAGGTAAGTAGTGATATTTGAATTGAATGTGAATTGGATTTGATTGTTGAATGTATACATGTGTGAAATTGAATTGTATAATGATTTGTGGTGAATTTGAAATTGTGATTGAATTGTTATTGTGATTGATTTGAATTCAAATGATTCCGATACCCTATTAACTAGTCGGGCTAGGGTGGATATAAAGAGTTCAGGGATTCTTCGATCTCGAGTCGATAAGACACTTGGTGTGTCATATTTGCTTTTGATAGATTCGATGAGGCGTTGGTCGCCACTTTGCTTCGGCTTAGCCGATGAGACGTTAGTCGTTACTTATTGCTTCAAACTATCCAATGAGACATTGGCCGCCACTCTGGTGTGTTTAGTTGGATCCATGTATCCTCCAAAGTCCGAGTTATGTTAATAGGGGAAATATATGTGAAGAGAAAAATCAAATGAAATTGATAAATTGAATTATTGAATGAAATGAGAAAATGATATTGTAAGATGAATTGAGAAATGCAATTTGTGCTATGAGATTGAATGCATAAAACCAAGGTTCATGAATTATTCATATTTGAATGTGAATTGGATATTTATATGTGATTGAGAGATGAACCAAAGGTTCATGAATAGTTGGTAATCTTATTGATGAGATATTGAATCAAATAATGAAAATGATACAATGGAAATATGATAACTTAGTATGAATTATATGTATGATTTGTTAATTATCTATGCATGTTTATAATATTTTATATTTGCTATAAATTGAATTATGGTAATACCACTGAGTATTTCCAATATTCAGTGTACGGTTTGTTTCCGTGCACAGGCTAGCTAAAGTTGAAGTTCGGTATAGCATTTGAGTCAATCCCAACCTCAGCTTAGTTTCTGGTGATGAATCCATCTTTTGAAAATGCAGCATGTATTAGGTTTTGTTTAGTCACCTTAATATATTTATGTTTTGGGTGTAAGTAATTTGTAACTTTTAAGAAGTATTTGAAATGAATAGATGAATGTTATTTGATCAAGATTTATAAGTCAATGTATTGGGCATGAATTAGGTGTGTTTGATATGTGAAAATAACTTTAAAATGGTGAAAAATAATGTTTTCACACGGCCAAGTCACATAGGCGTGTGCCCAAGTCGTGTGGCAAAGTCAGAATTGGCCACAGGTTAGTCCTACGGCCGTGTGAGAAAGTCAGATTTGCCTACGGGCTGGCCCCACGGCCATGGGAGCCCCATGGACAGGCCACACGGGCATGTCTCAGGCCATACAGGCGTGTGCCCCTATTCTCAAGGAAAAGTTTCCAAAGTTCCCGGTTTAATTCCAAAACACTTTCTAAGTATATTTTGGGCCTCGTAAGTCAATATTAGGGACCTAAAAGTGGGATTTGAGAAATTTTAAATTAAAATACAGATTTATGACTTAGTGTTGTTCGTTTATTAATGTTTAATTCTGGTAATGCCTCATAACCCTGTTTTGGCGACAGGTTGAGGTTAAGGGGTATTACATGTTATCTTTTGTACAATTAAATATAAATGAGTTATTGATTTCATGGTTAAGTGTTAGTGAAATTGTCCTTAAAACTTGAGTTTGAATCCCTTCCTTTATATAATTTTTATTTTCTGTATTCTTGGCCAAAACCCTAGCTGTGCCATCCCATGTTGTAATCCTAAGTATAAATAGTATTTTATTTTTCTGTTCAGCCTCTTTTGGTCATTTTTCCTCTTCCCTTTTCTGTCCCTCCCTTCTCATTTCTCCTTTCGTCTTTATTTTCTTTCTTTTGCTATTGATTCTCCATTGTTGTTGCCCCTCTGCTCTCCCATTTTCTCACTGTTGTCATTGCTCAATTGGCTAGTCACCATTGTTGCCGTCGTCCATTAATAACCTCTCATTCTCTCTTTGTTTTGTTTTTTTCCCTTTTTTCTTCTTCTTTCTTTATTGTGGTCGAATCTACCATCCATTTTTGGCCAATTCTCACATGTTTTCTTTTATGTTTAATTTGTGGAAGGTTTAGATCTAAATGTCTCAAGTTGTCAGTGATATCATAAGAAGGCTGAACACATCACCTTTTAAATCATTAAAAGAGTAAGTTAACTCCAAAATTGGATTTGAGTGGTTATCATTTTTTCTCTGATCTGACCGAATCCTATAGTGGGACTACGGACTGATTTTTAACAAGTATTTCTTTGTGTTAGGTACAAATCTGAACTAGATTTAGTCAGATCTGAAACTTAAGAACTGCTGATTAGCACTAGTGCTTCGGATTTTGTTATTCAGGTATGGGTCCTAACTTTTTTGTATTGTTGATTGTTAAAAGAATGCGTTGTATCTGTTATTTTTGTGATGGTCGAATGGCCTTAAGCCACTCATGAGGTTGGTCGAATATAGTAAGTAGTAAGGCGGGTTGGCCGAATACAATAAATACCCTAATTGGTATTGGTCGAATGTTCTAAGGCCTTAGACGTGTCTATCCAAATGTGTAAGTGCTATAAAGTTTAAAGTCGATTGTATAATTGATGAAATTGGTTGATTTGCACTATTTTTACTTGTCTTATAACGTGCTGATTGTTATCGTATATTGATTGCATGTAAGCATGCCAATAAATATTATCGTATATTGATTGCATGTAAGCATGCCATTGAATATTACCGTACATGTTGATTGCATGTAAAGCATGCCACCGATATTGTATTACTGAATGCATGTTAAGCATGCCACCGTTATTGAAATTGATATTGATGAGCATGATTTGCTACATTATTGATATGACATGTCACATTGCATAAGGATTAGGATTGATGGGTGACGGGGGAATTCTGTGGAGTACTAGTTGTTTATCCGCAATATTATACTAGCAACTGCAACCCTGGAGTATTATTCAGAGTACTGGCGATTTATTCGTAACTTACTAGTAGCTTGTCTGCAAAATTATTGGCAGTTTAATTGCAAATTGTTATTGGTGGTTTATCTACATTGAGCTACAACTCTTATTGTTTTGGTGTTCGAATGATGAGTTTTGGTAAACTCATGGTGTGTAGCGGATGAATGGGTAGAAAATTTTGACTGTTTCATATGAGCATGCCTACGCATATAAAATTGTATTTTTATGATGTCGTGCTCTACTATGATATCAGGAATGTTGTTGGATATACGTTTATCGTAATTTGGCTATCTGTATGTAGATACATTGTCTATTCTGTGAAGATTCACACTGAGCTTTTTAAAGCTCACCCTAATAACTTTATCCTTACAGATGAACCCCGAGGTTAGAGTCGGATACAACATTTAAAGGTGTCATCTCAATTTTTAGTTGATAAAGCAAATTTAAATTCTACTTTCTTTTTATTATGGTTTTTATTGGAATTGTAATTTTATTAATTTTGGATTGTGGCTTGAGATTGTTTTTTTTTTTTGAGATTTTACATGTATAGAATCTTGTTAAAAATCAAATAACCCTAATAACTGGCTTAATATGGCATAAAACACGATTTTTTGTATAAAACTAAATGTTTCACTTATTTTGTTGCGCAATGAAATAGGAGTTTTTTTTCAAAAATAACAAGCTAATTGACAAAATTATACGAGTTTTTCAAATGACATGACCTTTAATAAATTGGACTTTAAATTTATTTAACTTAATAATCGGACGTCTTTGAATAACTATCCTAATTTTTAAAAAAAAGAAAATCAGGAAAATAAATGTTTACGAAATTAAACGGTTTTACTAGGCCATTTCGGTAGCCAAAGTAACCTTCAAATAATTTTTTTATAAAATTCTAAAATATATAATTCTAAAATTCTAAAAAATTTTAAATTTCAAGTTTTTCTTTACAATTACTTGAAATTTATATACTTTTTTTAATTTTTTATATATATTATATATATTTTTTTACATTTTAATCCATATAATATATAATATTAAAAAAAGGACACATGTTGTATTCTAATAATGCCACATGACTGGTCAAAGCTCGATCCATGCTAGTCAACATTGGTCAACATTTGGTCAACCAAAACTATTTTGACTTTGACTGATTGTTGATTGGAGTTGACTAGTGTTGACCGACTATGTGACACTATTACAATAAACCACATGTCCTTTTTTATTTTTTAATATTATTTATTATATTGATAAAAATGTAAAAAAATCATATATGATATATAAAAAAATAAAAATAAAAGTATAAAAATAAATTTTTTATAAAATTATAAAATTTAAAATTATAAAAATTTAAAATTCAAAATAATATATAAAAATTGATAAATGTTATAAAAATGAAAAAGGTATAAAAAAAACTTGAAATTGAAATACAATTTTATAATTATATAAAAAATTAAAAATTAAAAATTTATAATTTCTTTTACATTTTTTGTAATAGTATAATTAATTTCAACTATTTTTTCAATTATCGTATTTTTTTGTAAATTTTATTTTTTTACAAATTATTTATAAATTATATGTTTTTTAGATTATATATATTTCTGATTTTTTATATATTTATTTCTATTTTTATATTTTCTAATGATTGTATACATTTAATAAAAAATATTTATTTTTTACATAAAGACCCACATGACACTTTGTGATTGGTGATTATTTTAGTTAGCAAATTAAAAAGTGATTAGAATTTAGATATAAAATTGAAAAAAAAAATCAATACCAAAATGAAAAATAAATATTTCGCGAATTGGTAGACAAAAAAAAGGGCACGGTAGAATTTCGTTTTCATCGTAATCCATAATCCCAAACAGTTGTTAATGGCAATTTGGTTGGCTATTAGTTGTTTATAGGAATTCATTTCATGGATATTTGGATAAGAAAATGGCCTTTGCCATAGTCTCCATGTAATAACTATTCATTACATACTAAATTCTGTTAACTTTAGCTTGTTCCGTACATGTAATTGACCTCTGTTTCTTTGATAAATTCTGTTACAAATAGCTTGGAGATGGAGGAAGGAGATGCAAAAAATCCAAATACAGAACAGATGGAGGTGAAGGAACCTAAACATGATGGCACCACCATGAGAAAAGCTCTCCTAGTAATAAACTGCATCATCCTTTCAATAGGCAACTGTGGTAGTCCACTTATCATGCGCCTCTACTTCATCCATGGTGGCAACCGAATCTGGTTCTTGAGCTGGCTCGAAACCGCGGGTTGCCCCATCACCTTGCTTCCCATTGCTTGTGCTTACATGCATCGTTCCAGGACGGCCGATCCCACCTCGGGAAAGAAGCGTTTCTACATGGAACGACCTTTGTTCCTCGCCGCTATCGTCCTCGGATCATCACAGGCCTCGATAACTACTTCTACTCCTATGGCTTATATCGTCTCCCCGTTTCGACTTCTTCTTTGATCATCGCGTCGCAGTTGGCTTTCACGGCAGGGTTTGCTTTCCTGTTGGTGAAACAAAAGTTCACTGCCTACTCCATAAACGCCGTGTTTTTGTTGACCATAGGGGCTGGCGTTCTGGCTTTGCATTCGAGCAGCGACCGGCCTGAGAATGAATCCAACAAGGAATATATTTTGGGGTTCGTAATGACCTTAGCTGCAGCGGCTTTGTACGGATTTGTATTGCCTTTGGTGGAACTAACGTACAAGAAGGCAAAGCAAGAGATCAGCTACGCCCTTGTGATGGAGATTCAGTTGGTGATGTGTTTGGTTGCTACTGGCTTTTGCACCGTTGGGATGCTGGTCAACAATGATTTCAAGGTTTGTTTTTTCGCCTCTTTCTTAGCTATTCCTCTTCTTTCAGGACAAGTGAGTTAAGTCTGACGAAATAGTTTTTTTTTTTTTTAGTTTATAAACTTATTAACTATTTTATATTTAGTATATCAATCTGCATGCAAAAAATCAAATCTAAATTCATTTTTATGATATCGATAAGGGAGTATAATCTCTGCCCTCTTGTACAGTTGATTATAACATTATAGTTTGATTCTTTTTTCAAAATTTAATACAAAAAGAAAACCATATGCTCACGTTTCGTTTTTAATGCTTAAAAATAAATATAATTTAAAAGTTTAATATTAATTAAATTTGTTAATTGATGAAATCCACATAATTGACCTATAGGGTATGAAATAATATAGTGTCAAGTAGCTATGCTGATAAACCCTTTTTTAAGAAGGAAACTGAAGCCGAGTTTATTAATCTTAATTAAAAAGGTTTTATTTAATATAATGATTTCACTTTATAACTACAATGAACATGTATGTAATAACTTGAAAGGTTATTTCTATTTGTAGGTGATCGGAAAGGAAGCAAGGGAATTCGAGCTAGGAGAAACAAAATACTATGTGGTTCTGATTTTTACTGCAATAATAAATCAATGTTTCTTCTTGGGAGCTATTGGAGTAGTATTTTGTGCGTCATCAATGCTATCGGGTGTAGTGATAGCGGTTCTATTACCAGTTACAGAGATTTTGGCAATATTTTCCTTCAATGAGAAGTTTCAAGCCGAGAAGGGTGTGTCACTTGCTCTCTCGCTGTGGGGCTTCATTTCCTACTTTTATGGTGAAATCAAACAAAGTAAAAAGAAGAAACCAGATCCTGAAATTGAGATGGCCTCTTCTCTGCCTTCCAATACTCTCAAAAGCAGTGTTTAAGGGTTGGTGATCATAGTCATCCCTAACAAATTCCAAGTGCCAAGTTTGGTTGGCTATTAGTTCTTTTATGGGGATTCTACTCATAGGTCATCTGCTTTAGGATTGAGTTGGTGGAACTATTTGCTTGCATAAAAAAGTCCAACTCAAGATTATAGTTTATATAGTATGTAAATCAAAGCAAATTGTGTGAATTTATATTGCATAAAGAATAACAAGATTAATTCAATTACAATCATAAAATTAGCACAATTTTAAAAAATTAAGATTAATTCAATTTTTTTTTACGTCAATTGTAGATTAAATTAAATTAAATTATAATTATTTATTGTGTTATTTTTAGTGCCCTAGGCAAGTAATAACTCTTATTTTAAAATTAGCAAACCTTTTAACTAATAATTTTAAATTAAGATATAATTATTTTTAAACTTAATTTAGTAATATTATAGAAAATAAATGATATTCTCGGTCAATTTAAAAGTTTTTCTAAACTCATACTTTTATATATATTATAGATAATGCTGTAAAAGTAATACTTATATAGAGAATTGTGGAATTATTAAATTTAAATTAAATATATATTTTATTAATTAATATTTATATATAAAAAATATTTACACATAATATATTTTAGTGCATTATATGTCATATATAATATATAAACAAATTTAAAATAAAATTTTAAAAATAATTTTTATAAAATTCTAAAATATAAAAGTATGCATATTTAAAATTCAAAATAATATATAAAAATTGATAAATGTTATAAAAATGGAAATTGTATTTAAATTTCAAGTAATTTTAAAAAAAAAACCATTGAATTTGAACTACAATTTTAGAATTTCATAATTATATAAAAATTAAAAAAATTATAATTTTTTACAATTTTTTATAATAATATCATTAATTTCAACTAATTTATTTTTAATTATCAAATTTTTTAATAAATTATTTTTTTTATAAATTATTTATAAATTATATTTTTTTCATATTATATATATTTTTTAGTTTTTTATATATTTATTTACTTTTTTATATTTTAATGTTTATATACATTTAATAAAAAAATACTTATTTTTTATATAAAGACGTCACTTGATTATAAATTTTTTTTAACGTCTATCAAAAAATAAATTAAAAATATAATAAAAGTATATTTTAAGCACCAAAATAAAAAGTGATTAGTACTTTAGATATAAAATTGAGAAAAAAAATTAAATACCAAAATAAAAATAAAAAAATATTAGAGAGGGGAAAGAACTAAGAAGAAATTCGTTTTCATCGTAATCCCCACTATTAGTTGTTTATGGTAACTTTGGTTGGCTATTAGTTGTTTATAGGAATTCATTTCATGGATAGCATAGTTGGATAAGAAAATGTCCTTTGCCATAGTGTCCTTGTCATGACTATTCATTACATTCTAAATTCTCCATTTTGGAATTTATAGATTTACTTCGGTTAAATTAAAATATGGATCTCATCTTATTAATATTTAATTATTAAAGAAATTTAAAATTTTAAAAAATATATTGGTCAATAACAATTAACGACTACATTATTGATTAACAGTCATATCATCGATGACATGAAAAAGAAGTAAACATGTTACTTGTGCTCATTGATTAAGTGTGTTCCTTTTTTTTTTATTAATATAGTTAACATTTTAGATCAAAAGCTATAAGGAAGAGATAATTTAGTTATCGAAATAAGGTCAAATAATAATAATAAAATAATTTAATTTAATGAAATATGCTTTTATTATGTTTCGTAAAACAAATAATAAATTTTTGAGAAATTTACTCGATAGATCACCCAGTGATGTTTAGATTTTATTTTTATCACTTAAGTATAAAAAATTTATAAAATAATCATTTAATTAATCAATTTTTTTTTTGTCCAGCTCTGTTACTTACCATTAACTTTGTAACATGAGATGTTGTAGGAGTTTTAAAATTGATATAATTATAAATTTAACTTTCAATATTTTTAGTTTGGTGATGATTTTAAAAAATTAGTCCTTCAACATTTAAATATTATCTTAATTTTGTCCTAATTAAAATAATCAGAAAAAATATAAAACAAATTAAGAAAACATTGGAATTTTCAAAACATTTAATAAATTATAATAAATATTTTCATTTCACTTGTACTTTTCCCTCTCGAAAAGAAAAAAGAAACCCAGAAAAGTGGTGAAATCGAAACTTTAGATTAGATTTATTGTTACTCTTTCCCTCTTCCAAAGCAGACCTAACTAAATCCTCAAAACCAAATTAGGATTCTAATTCCAGAACTATTACCTCTTGAGGGATTGGATGAGGTGCAGTTCTTCCCAAAAATGTCACCTACCACGTAATTCGGGGCGAGCTGGTGGATCCACGACTGCTTGTTTGAGGAGACAACAAGAGTCAACGCCAACCCCATACAAAGAAAAAAGTTAAATTTTAAGTTTTTTTTTTGCAATTACTTGAAATTTAATTACTTTTTTTTAATTTTTAAAATATTTATCATCTTTTATATATTATTTTGAATTTTTAAAATTTCATATTTTATATATTAGAATTTAATAAGAAATATTTTCAAATTTATTTTTAAATTATTTTGTATATTATATATAATTTTTTTTATTTTTAATAAATATAATATATATACACATATAATATTAAAAAAGATAGTGGTATCTGACCGGTGCCGAAGACTCACAGTTAGGGCCAGTTCTACATTGCTTTTCAAAAGTACTTCTGGAAGAAAAGCTGAGCAAAACAAGCTGCTTTTGGCTGAAATTTTTAACTTTTCAAAAGTGCTTTTGAAAAGCACTTTTGAAAATGAGAAACTAAAATTTTTAACTTTTTCTCTCCCAAAAACACTTTTAATGCTTAATTACTTTTTTACCCCTCCAATAACATAACACTTTCTCTTTTTTTTTCTTGGTGCTTAATTACAAATTTGTTAAAATCATTAATTAAAAATAAAAAAATATTTTTTAAAATACTAATTACAAATATTTAATAGTTATATTTAAATATTTAAAATATAGTTTATATGTTCTAATTAAATTTTATAAATAATTAATATTTATTGCTTAAAAATATTTAAAATTTATATTTTATATATTAAAATATTAACAAGAAGTTATAATAATTTTTTATATTCTTACTAAAATATAATAATATTAACTAATTTAAATATTATTTAAATGCATATTTGTTACTTTATAATAACATATCTAAAATTGATATTTTATTTCTCAAAAATACTTTTTAACAGCAATACTAAACACTCAAATTTTAAACCAAATTTTTCAAAAGCACTTTTCAAAAGCACTTTTTCACAGCACTTTTTAAAAACACTTTTTAAAAATATTGCCAAATTAACCCTTACTAATCGGTCAAAGTAAGAAATATTTTAATGGGACCAAGGGTCATCCGCATGAAGCGGAGGTTGATATTTATATTCTAGTATTTAGCTTAGGTCATTTGTTGGTAAAGTTAACTCAGTGATATTTTGTAATAAAAAGAAAATTCAACTTTGTGGACCAGAGGATTGGAGAAATGGCATTTCTTAAACTTCATCATCATCGGCTATCAATTTTTAGTACGTTCTTTTTTTTTGTTTTTTTGAATTATTTTTTTAGGTTTTATGTGTATTTTTATTTTGTTTATCGAAGTTTTTATTATTATTATAAAGTTTTAGTTTTTTTATATTTTCTTATAATTTTTTATGTATTTATATATATTATATTATATTTTAATAACTTTTATGCATTTTTTAATTTATTATAAATTGTTTTAAAAAAAATTATGTATTTTTTTATTTTTTTTAGAATCGAGATCAAATTGAAATAATGTATAAATGTTTATGATTAATTTCTTTAGAACCAAGATCAAATTAATACAATTTATAAACGTTAAAAGTTAAATTTGATATTATATTATTCAAAAATTGTCGTGCCAACTTTCCGTCACAAAGTTAACAATAGATAATGGAATTGGACTAAAAAAGATAAACACGATTAATTAAGTGACCATTTTATAACTTTTTAACTGAGCATTAATTACAGTGAATAAAGATTCTTTTAATTGGATTTGGATCTAAGATATTGAGGCAATTTTTGAGAATATCAAGGACTAGTAGATTTAATTTAGAGTTGTTTAAATTATTATGTTGTTTTTTCTTTGTCTTTTGTTAGGGACTAGCAAAAATCTTAATTTGGAGTGGGATAACTCTCATATTTAGAGTTATTTTACTATAGTTTGATAGTATTTTAAGAAGTAATTTTAGTATTTAAATTAATTTTTATTATATTTTATATTTTTTTAAATTAATTATATTTAGACCTGTTCAACGTTAGGTTTGGATAAGGATTTTTGTATTTTGATTCGGTCGAGCCCAAATTTAATTTAAATAATAAAAAATTTTAAGTTTAAATTTAATTATAGAAATATATAAAAAATTTAATACTTTATTATTTTTAAAATAGTAAAATGGGCTTTTGGGTTGACCAAACTGACCCAAAAGTGAGTCTTGACTTGAAAATTTTTTAAACTTGACCTCGATCCTACTCAACTCGTCCCATAACACCTCTAATTTTATCTCATCTGAATTTTGTTAAAATTTTAAAAAATTTAAATTACAATAATGTACTCTCATCTTAGTGGCAAGTGAAGGTATTTATAGATGATACTTAGATACAATACTAAGACTAGACAAAATTAGTTAAAGATGACTTCAATATATTCTTATATTAAACACACACACACACAAAAAGAACCTCTTTAATGCTACTATGTAATATAACGTTTAGAACAATTGCAGCATAAAATAGTTAGTGTTTAACTGTATATTCAGTGCGTAGTGTTAAAAAATTTCAAGATTGAAACGAAATGAATATGGTGAGTTGAGTGGATTATGTATATGCAGCTAGTAGTATCCCGACCGCAAAATTTCATGGCTGTTATTGAGAGCTGATGAAGACCAACAGTTATGGAATGTTTGTTAGACGTTGCATCGACAATAAAATTCTCTGGTGTAAAAAAAACTGGACCCTCTTTGATAAACCCTGGATGAATCGAATTGATTAAGAATGAATTTTTTCTTTAAAATCAAATATGATCTATATCATAGATTAAAATACTTATAGTTGCTTCGAAATGCATGTAAATTATGGAATTTAATACAACGAGTTGATATCCCTTTGGCTAAAGAGGCTATTCTTTTTCAGTTTTAGTCAATAACAGCAGCTATATGGTTGTCTTATCCTTACTTTGGCTTTTTTCCATTCTACAAAGACCTTGGAAACAGAGGAAAGAGATGCAAAAATATCCAAATACAAAACAGAGAAATTAATCATGGAGGTGAAGGATGGCGGCACCATAAGAAAAGCTCTCTTAGTAATAAACTGCATCATCCTTTCTATAGGCAACTGCGGTGGTCCACTTATCACCCGTCTCTACTTCATCCATGGTGGCAACCGAATCTGGTTCTCGAGCTGGCTCCAGACTGCGGGTTGCCCCATCATCTTGCTCCCCATCGCTTGTGCTTACGTGCATCGTTCGAGGACGGCCGATCCCACCTCGGAAAACAAGGTTTTCTGTATGGAACGACCGTTGTTCATTGCCGCTATCGTCCTCGGGATCCTCAGTGGCCTCGATAACTACTTCTACTCCTATGGCTTATCTCGTCTCCCCGTTTCGACTTCTTCTTTGATCATCGCGTCGCAGTTGGCTTTCACGGCGGGGTTTGCTTTCCTGTTGGTGAAACAAAAGTTCACTGCCTACTCCATAAACGCCGTGTTTTTGTTGACCATAGGGGCTGGCGTTCTGGCTTTGCATTCGAGCAGCGACCGGCCTGCGAATGAATCCAACAAGGAATATATTTTGGGGTTCGTAATGACCTTAGCTGCAGCGGCTTTATACGGATTTATATTGCCTTTGGTGGAACTAACGTACAAGAAGGCAAAGCAAGAGATCAGCTACGCCCTTGTGATGGAGATTCAGTTGGTGATGTGTTTGGTTGCTACTGCCTTTTGCACCGTCGGGATGCTGGTCAACAATGATTTCAAGGTTTGTTTTTTGTCTCTTTCTTAGTTATCCTCTTCTTACAGGACAAGTGATAGAAGTCTAATCATATCTTTTAAATATATTAAAATTTTTACTAATTTATATTTAAGATGTGCATGTTATTTTTAGAAAACCAAATATAAATTTATTTGTATAATATTATAGTTTGATATACTATTTATGTATAGATTCGATTTGCGTATAAATCTATATACACACTAACTCACTGGTTGACAAGCTAACTCCAAGCTCTTGGAACAAATACTATATCCAAGTGATCTCTGAAACTATACTTGCAATACTCACTGTATTCAGCCTCTGAGGTTGACAAAGCAACCACAGGTTTTCTTCTAGAACGCCATGAAACAAGATTGCAGCCAAAGTACACTACATAACCAGACTTGACCTTCGATCCTCTAAGTTGCTTCCCCAGTCAGCATCAGCAAAGGCAGTGATAATGAGCTGTTTGACCAGCCTGCAATGGCTGTCTCCAGGTTGAGCCATGTATTAGCCTGCCTCATTGACAGTATTGATGTGTGGCCTAGTCACTCCCAAATACTGTAGCTCCCCAACAAAGACTTCTATAATGATGAGGGTCTGCCAAAAGATCTCCTTCTATAGCTCTTATCTTAGCTGAACTGATCATGGGACTTGACAGAGACTTGCACTCACTCATGCCAGCTGAGTTTAGGAGATTATGAACATATTGTCTCTGGTTTAGGAATACACAATCACCAATAGTCTTTACTTCCAATAATGACTATATCACATAAACTAGAAGTAAAACTTTCTAATCTTATCAGTTATCACCTGTGTCTTTAATAAAAAGAGCCAAGGCAGTTTTGGCCTATTGAAAACCAACACTAGTGAGATACTGTTTCAGCTTCTACAAACCAACTGATCACCACTGCTAGTACATTGCTCAAAGCCAGGAGAAACTAATACATTGAAAGGTTGTCTGTGTTTGCAGGTGATTGGAAGGGAAGCAAGGGAATTTGAGCTGGGAGAAACAAAATACTACATAGTTGCGATTTTTAGTGCAATAATATGGCAATTTTTCTTCTTGGGAGCAATTGGAGTAGTGTTTTGTGCATCATCATTGCTATCGGGTGTAGTGATATCGGTTCTATTACCAGTTACAGAGATTCTGGCAGTATTTTTCTTCAATGAGAAGTTTCAAGCCGAGAAGGGTGTGTCTCTTGCTCTGTCTCTATGGGGCTTCCTTTCCTACTTCTATGGTGACATCAAGCGAATCAAAACAAAGAAACCAACTCCTGAAACTGAGATGGCCTCGCCTCTGCCTCCCAATAGTCTCGAAAGTAGTGTTTAATGTTGGATTAAAATCCTCATTTATGGGCACATATGTATAATGTATGATACTATTATGAAGTGTGATACAAAATTAAGTGACCAATTATGTTATAAGTGTCATAGGTATTTAAGTGTTATGAAAATAATGTGTAGATACCATAAGTGATATTTATAATTAGATGATTGGTAAAAATATAAACACTCAAAATTAATTTAATAATCAATTATTTTAAAAAGAGGTAATGGTTCCCAAAAGAAATAGATATATATCTTTTGGAAATTTAAAACCTTTTAGATAATCTCTAACAATGGATTTATATACACTTCCGGATATAAATTTATTTTTAATAATCTGACATGATAAATATGCTCCCACATATAATTTTATTCTTAATAATCTAAAATTATATTTCCTAATTTATATCAAATTCTCTCGGTTGTATCATTTAAAGGTTGGTCATCATCGTTATCTCCAGCAAATTCCAAGTGTGAACTTTGGTTCGCTATTAGTTAGATATGAACTATGGATACATACTGCATTCCGAAGGTTTCTTCTCCATTTTCAAATTTACACACGAACATAATTACTCGGTGTTATTTTGAATTTAATTTCTCTATTGAAATCTAATGGTAACATTATTAATTATTAATAATGATATCAATTTCATTTTTAAGTTTTAAATCCATAAATTACTAAATTGGGACAGAATTAAACCTATGTAGTAAAAAATTGTATTAAGAATTTAGGTTAATAACACTTGCTATCTAGAGTTTGATTTAATTCAGAAAACTCAAAGACCATTTGAAAAAGGAGTAGAAAATGGCTATCCAACATGTTTATAGGGAGGGTAATAAACTTGCTGATGATCTAACATCATCGATGCCTTGGAGGCAAATAATACAAAGTATTCTCTATTATTCTCCTCCGATGACACTTATTGATCAACTTGGTGTTAATGGTATTAGTGTTATATCATCAAGAACTGTGTTTATTTAATCTATGTTTTTACTCTTCTATTATAAAAAATAATAATGATAATAACACTTGCCATATTAAGCTACTTGAATTTTCTCATTTTGGAACCAAGTTTGAAGGAAAAGGAGGAGTAAATTTTGTGGAAATATAAAGGCGTGTTGGAGAAAAAAAATTAAATGGGGTCGATTTGCCGGTTTGCTGTGGAATTGTAAATTTACAAAACTCGCGCTGAATAAGCCTAAAAAGCACGTTAAACGACGCCGTTTGATACGGAGGTTTACTACTTTCCTCGACCGATAAAGGAGCGGAGAGAGACAGAGAGCGGAAGCAGAGTTATATCGTCCATGGCGAGTCGCTCCATTTTCTCTAACCTCAAAAGCAATGGAGGCAACGCCAGGTGGGGGCGGCTACTAAGTTCTATTACTTCCCGGGTGAAAAAGGCTAGTGTTAGAAGTGCTGCTGCTGCCAGCAATGAAAGTTTAAAGGGGAGAATTTTGGGGTTGAGGTTGCCGACGGAAAGTGCAACCGAGGTGCTTCGCAGTTGGGTTGATTCGGGTCAGAAAGTTGACATTCCGCAGCTCCTATCCATTACCCAAATTCTCCACAAATCTGGGCGCTACAATCATGCCCTTGAGGTTCCTTTCTCAATTTCTTCTTCTGAATTTGTTGATATTGCAATATCTATAAAAACAAAAACAAAAACAAAACCTTCATTCTTTTTAATTGGTAGGGAACATTTTCCAGGCAAAAGTGTATTTTATTAATTTATTTTAATGGGTTTTCAATGGCTTTGATTTTGTATTATATTTACTCTCTGAAACGAACAGATTTTGACATGGCAAGAAACTCAGAAGGGCTTACAAATGTCAGCTGTTGCTCATGCCACTAAAGTGAAGTTACTCATCAAGGTTGGTAATTTAACAGCGGCTGAAGAACATTTCAATCGTTTACCCAATACTGCTTCACAGAAAGCAGCTTGCCTCCCTCTTCTCAATGGTTATGTAAAAGAACGTGACATTGGAAAAGCCGAGGCTTTCATGAGTAAGCTTGCTTCTATGGGGATGACCCTCTGCCCCCATCTATATAATGAAATGATGAAACTGTACATTGCTACATCTCAGTTTGAAAAAGTACCTCTGGTTATCAAAGAAATGAATCGAAACAAAATACCCAAAAATGTTCTATCATACAACCTTTGGATGGATGCTTCAGCACGATCATCTGGGGTTGCAAAAGCTGAAGCCGTCTATGCTGAAATGCTGAGTGATGAGAGGGTCTGTATGGGTTGGAGCACTCTATCGACTTTAGCTAATATTTATACCAAAGCAGGTCTGGTTCAGAAAGCAGAAACTGCCCTCAAAACTGCAGAAACAAAGCTGTCTGCAAATAATAGCTTTGGTTATATCTTCCTCATGACTCAATATGCATTGTTGAAGAAAAAGACCGAGGTTCTTCGGCTTTGGCAAACCAGTAAGTTAATAGGTAAGAGAATGACTTGTGCCAACTATATGTGCATATTATCATGCTTGGTTCAGCTCGGTGGTATTGTAGAAGCGGAGAAAGTGTTTATGGAGTGGGAATACAACTGTCGAAATTATGATATCAGAGTCTCCAATGTGCTTTTAGGTGCATACGTGAAGAATGGATGGATGGAGAAAGCTGAGTCACTGCATCGCCACACATTGGAGAAAGGAGGGTGTCCTAATTACAAGACATGGGAAATTCTGATGGAAGGGTGGGTGAAAAGCCAGAACATGGTGAAGGCCGTCACTGCTATGAAGAAAGCGTTCGCTTTGTTAAAATATTGTCATTGGAGACCGCCCCATTATACTCTCGTGACCATTGCTGAGTACTTCGAGAAGCATGGGAATTCAGACGATGCAAACAACTTTTTTAGAGATGTTCAGCGTTTGGGTCTTGCAAGTTCAGAAATATATAAATCATGGCTTAGAAACCACCTTTTGGCTAAGAGACCAGTGCTTGACATCCTTGAAATGATGTATAAGGATGGAATTGAGATGGATAATGAGATTTCTGCCCTTGTTCAAGCTCTCAACGAGCAAAGCAAATGTGACCCAGAGATTAGAGGCAATGCCTTTCAAATGTTCTTGGGATGAAATAGATTCTATTGTAGAGGAAAGAAGATGGCTGATGTTCCGGGTTTAAAACAACAACTCGAAGTATCAGTATTCCTGATGATATCAAACCCTATGGACTTAAAAAACAGAGAAATAGTGCACGAGCGCCTGCATAGGTGCTCTAGATGAATGCCACTAGGACGTTGTCCCCCATTAAAATCATGATAGCAGCCTTAAGATTGTAAGCTAACTACCATGTGAGGGCATTGTTTTTGTTGAACTGCTTCTTCCTAAGTTGTTTCCAACAGGAAGGTATAATGTTTCATTGCTAGTAAAATTGGAAATTATCAGTTATCACAATCGAGATCTACAAAATTTGCCGGATTCTGGTCTAAATGTGGTTGTTTCCTCTCTCAACAAACACAAAACACATGCGCACACACATCCAACAATTCAACATGACCTGTTTGCTGTAAAACTACGGAAAAAAAAGAAATGAAAAGATGAATCAGCCATTCATTCATTGGTAAAGATCAAGGACAAAAATGTCAGACGTTCATCTTAGAATTTATTGAAATACTGATCCTAGTTATAGATTTTAAAAGCAAAATAAGTGACCAATGCATTATATCAGAGCAATCAGCTCGTCTTCCACCCTAAGTTCATCTGCCAAAGGCCTCAAGGATGCAGAAAGCCTGTTTACATACAGGAAATAACAGGAGCAAAACACTAAAAACTACATTAATGCTGAATGCTCATTCAGAGTTTCAGTATAGCTACCATCCTAGGAAAACCATGAGATCTTGTACGCTCTTCTTCAGTTACTGCAAAGATGATAATGCAGAGGAAACATTTCGCGAGATTCGATCGTGTATTGGCTCCTGCAAGAAAAAAGAAAATTAACCTGCCATTTTTGCGTAAAAACATTAGAACATCTATGGTGCTAAGTCTTACTCCCATCGGCTGCACCTCAAATCTTGATTTTGTTATAGTCTCGTATAAAAAGATGTATCTGGCAGTAAGGGTGCAAACGGGCGTTAGTTAAAGCACTACAAACATAAAACAGGGTCAAAATGTTAAAGCACTACAACTATTGTCACTTTTAAAATTAATGACTGAACCCCATACATATGAAATTGGATCCATGCAGTCATGCTTTGTGAAGCCTAGCATAGCAAAAAATTACCAATGCGAGCTGATAAAACAGTGACAGTGTGTTCCAGTTGAATGAAGACAAGAAATGAAGAAAAGCGAGATGTAACTTCAAATGATTAAGACATAGATTTCAATTTTGCTCATCTCTTTACATTCTTAGTAGTATATATTTTGCATTAACTAAAAGGTATGATAAAGAGGAAATTATACCGCCAAGCAAGCTCACAGACAAGTTCTTCAGGGGCATCAGGAAGCACCTAAGGATTGCATGATCAAATTAGTATTTCGATATATCCTCAACTTACATTAATGAGCATAGAATTTAACTTTTTGATGCGACTTACCTTTTCTTCATAGGGATTGCAGTTCTCTCTAAACCATAACCTTAAGAACTCCTATAAACCCCACAAACCATTTAAATATTAGTTCACTCTAAACTTTTTGTCCCTAAACATCAACTCTGACATGTATAAACTATTCGCACACCTTATCAATATTTTCAGGTTCAAGACCATTCTGAAAGCGCTCCTCATAAGAATTGGCAATCCAATATCGACTTGAGTCAGGCGTATGCACCTTGAATTATAGAACAAGAAAGCAAAATTTATCATTGCCTGTCAGTTTGTGTGAATTTTTTCATACCTAAAATGTGCGTGTAAAGTGTATACGAGTGACAGGCAGAAGCAGGGAACCTTTCAGGAAAATGGAATCTAACCTCATCAATCAATAGAATTGAACCATCACTACTCTTTCCAAATTCATATTTTGTATCTACCAAAATCAGGCCATGCTCCAAAGCTACACGCTGCATTTTTCTCAACAAAATCATTCAAATCATAAAGTCGGCTCCAATAAACCATTCAGTAGTTACTGATTGAGCAATAACAAGTGCAAGTGGCAATACATAATTAAAAAACTCATCATATTTTAATAACTTATATGGTGAAAGTGTTTGGTTGTAGAAAGCACAAACAGACACAAACATACAGAGACACCAAAGATTGCTGTAAATATGCTGTGATGCTTGACATGAGAACATTTTCATCACCAACAGAGCATGGATGAACTGTACAATGGTGAGTAGTACTAAAAAGGTTTCTAACTAAACTAGGGGAGTTTAACAGAATGGAAGCAACTCACAAATGCCAAAGTCGCCATTGTCATCTCAATCAACAGACAGCACAAAGTAAAATTAAATATTTGTTTTCCTTCTTATTCTAATCTATTCATTTTATAAAAAATAAAATAAAATTTCTTGAGCAGTTTAAGTTCTAACATAATTATCTATAATTTGTTTGATCTCATCTTGTGGAATTTTCAGTGTGTTGATAGATATTATCTTACATACAATGAAATGGTATTTAACAAAACTATGGGACTTTAAGAGAACAGGAAGCAACTTGCAAATGCAAAATTCACCATTTTCATCTTAATCAACATGCTGTCATAGCACAAAGTACAATAAATATTTGTTTTGCTTCTTATTCTACTCTTATTCTGTTTTTTTCTTTTCTTTTCTTTTAATACGATTTCATGTATATTCTAAGTTTTAACATGATGATCTATAATTTATGTGATCTCATCTTGAAGAATTTTCAGTGTGTTGATAGATATTACACCATGATAGCACATGAAGTTTATGAACAGAATCAAAATCACCTGTCCATATTCAAACAAACTTAAAGCTTTTTCTCTAGCTTCATCAAACTCATCTTGAGTCATCAATCCTCTTTCAATAATCTGCAAGGAAAATGCACCAGCAGATGAACAGTTACCGATATACAATATGCAAAGATTAGCCAATAGGACCCTTTTTTTTAGCCTTTAGTTTAAGGGGCAGATGTGGGGGAAAGGAGAACACTAAAGCAACATAAAGATGAAGAAAGAATCTTATTCTTTTCTTTATACTTTCCCTATATCATTCAAAGCTCAACTTTGGTGAAAAGAAGGATCAACCTCGTCAGGAGTTACAGGAACATCATGATCCTCAGCTTTAGTTGTTGGTGTGAGTATATTTGCAGTTAACTTTTGATTTTTTACCAGCCCTATAACAAACATATCATTTCACCATCATATAACACAATTTCCAAGTGAACGGAGAGTGATTTAACTACACAGAAGCCTCACCATTCGGAAGTACATTTCCACAGTAATATCGAACTCCATTTTTGTAAACTGTCCACAGTGATGTTTCAGTACTTCCGGTCACAAACCCTCTAACTGCATATAGCACCAAAATCCAGATCAGATGAGGATTTTACACCAGGCGACAGCAATAGCTCTAAATAACAAGGTTGGCATGCAAAATTAGAACTTAAAACTTGTTTTGAACCTGTGGCAATTCAATCCCCCACAAAAATATTAAAACAAAAAATCATGGATCATTTTCACTATTTTACATGCTGTGAATGAACAAAGGATTAAGGAAACTTGTTGATTGTTTTAATTGATAGGGTGAAACTCCATTCATAATGGACTTCGGAATAGCTCCTATCATGAAATGTGACCATGAAAATTCAGAGTTCCAAGTTTGTAAAAACGAAACAATTCGATTCCAATCAACCACCCTCCATGTGACAAAAATGACTGATAAGAATATCAAAGATACTCACCAACAAATTCAACAGGAAAGACAGAACATTTCTTAGCAATTGTAACATTTTTATCTGGTACTGACAAAACTGCATTTGGAATCATGTGCCGAGTTCTATTGAACCACCACAAACTCGTCTCATTAAGAACCTGAAAATTGAAATTCCAACAATGATACATCTACTACTGTTAATATTTACCAATAACAAAATAGCGAGTATAAAAACCTGGCCCTTGAAGGGGATAGAGGCAAGAATCCTATCAAATGCACTCTGACGATCAGTAGTGACCAACACAAGATAATCCCCACTGTCATAAATGTCCCTAACCTGCATGACTCAAGCAAAAATACAAAAATTTTCCATCTTTTAACTTGACTATTTGTTTTTATTTAAAGAAAAGGCAGTCCTTTGTGTCTACCTTGCCTCTGGTTTTGGATTTGAGACCAGGGACTGTCAAGTGAAGATTAGTCTCTGACAGACAATTGTGAAGTGAGGCTTTTATGCTGGCAAAAACTTCTTCTTTGCGACCAGAGTTGAGCAAAGCATCAAGAGATGGGACTTGGGTTTGGCCCTGGCTTTGGCTTTGGCTTTGGTTTTGGCTGGACATAACGGAAAGGGAAATTTTGGGGTACTTTCTAGCATTGGATTTTGCTTCAAAGGAAGAGTGTGATGAAAAAAAGGGATTTTGAGTTGGGGTTTTAGTGGAGTGTAGTAGGAAGTGGGAAGGATTTAAGGTTGTCCTCACACACTCGGCCATTTTCAGCTTCTCTTTTGTCTCGACTTTGTGTCTGATGTTTTAGGGTGCCTTAGTTTTGCGTTGAGACCATAAAAATCAGTTCCGTACCCGTACCGGCCGGGATACTCTGTTCCAGTAAGAGACCGGGACACTCACCCACAAATTCCGTTCCACTTCAAGTTTCGTTCGGTACCAGTTGTTTCGGTCAAAATTCGTCCGTTCCGCCGGAACTTAAGGTACCGGGCAGTACCCAACAAAGACTTTTTTTCTTGTGTGTTTTTCTCAGGTCTGGGGATGATGAGTGATTGAAAACTATGATGGAAACTTACGATGTATCAAACAATCTCACTTTGTAGCAGAACAGAATATAAAGGAGGAAGAAGAAGTGGCAGTAGCTAAAGCGAAAGATATAAACAGCGCAAACAAAATTAAGACACAACCCTAAAAAAATATAGTAAATAATCGGGCTGGGCTTTAAAACGGTAAGTAACAAAATATTTTGGCTTAATTATAATTTTGCCCCCTAAACTATGCCTGTTTATTCACTTTTTACCTAAATTTTGTTGGTCTCAAATTGGTATTTAAATTATCCAATGATATAAAAAAATCACGTGCTTTCAATGAGGATGTGTCATTTGGCACATCTAAAGTTAAAATCTGTCACGTGATATTTAAATTTAAAAATCACATTTGACTTTCACACCATTGACTAGCAATGGCCTTGATTCTCTATTAAAACACTTCACTTATCTTCTTTTTATAATATTATATATATATTATTTTGATTAAAATTTTTAAAAATAAAAAAAATATTACATTCTAAAAATTTGCGACAAGAAAACTTAAAATTTTAAATATATATTAAAGAAAAAAACACTTAAATTATTTTGAATTTAGATATATTTTTAATTTTTTTAATTTGAAGTTTTTGAAAAATTATTTTTTTTAAATACATATTTTTGAAATTTTAAGTTTATTTTTTGCATTCTTTTAATTTAAATAATTTTTATTTTTATAATATTTTTATTACTTTGAGTTTTTAAAATTTATATTTATATTTTTAGATTTTTATAAAAAAATATTAAAATTTCTTTAGCTTTTTAGAAAATTAAAATTTTTATATATTATATCTGATTTTTTAATATTTTTAAGCACTATAATATACATATATAGCGGGCATGGATGGTCTACGATGGTAAACATAGATCAATGTCGGTCAACAATAGTCAACATTATTCAATGTTCGATCAATAGTAAGTCAAAGTTAAAGGTATTTTTTTAATTTAAGTTTAAATTAAATATTTTTATTGTAAAACTTAATTATTACTTGGCATATTGTGATTGGTTAAATGTACCATATGGCACATTCTAATTCGCATAATATGGGGACTGGTTTTTTTAACAGCATCTAAAAAAACCAAATCAAGTGATGAAATGATAATTTAAGTATCATCTTAAAAAAATTTAAATACTAAAATAAAAAAAACAGAGATAATTTAGGAGCCAAATTTCATAAAGCAATAAATAAATAACCTTTTATAGATTCCATTCTCGGGAACGCAACGCAACCCGTACGACTGGAACCAAAAATACTCCGCGTCCACATCTTGGACCCGACTCTGCTTTTGTCCAACCAATGAGGCCACGTAAGTAAACTGAAAAGCACACTGACAGCGAGGTCACTTAAACCAATTAGAACGCTCCAAACATTAACTGCGTCATCACCCACATAAAGGGTGACCGAATAAGACCCGACTGGTTCAGTAGCAGATAAATGGGAAACAGGATGAGACCCGACTGGTTCAGAAGCAGGTAAATGATTTTATTTAAATAATAAAGAAAAGAAAAATAATATTTTACTGCATGCTCTAATAAGTATTACTATCATAAAATAAAATCACCCTCCAAATCTCTCAAGCCTGGACGTTTCTAGGTTTTTTTATTTTATTCTCCAAAATTCTATCCCCGGATTTTGCTTACTCGCTTAATTGTCGCTGTTACTTTCTTCGTTTTCGGTCTTTTAACTACTTATTATCAACCGGGGTCTCCCTTATTGGAATCTGGGAGATTTTTCACTGTGTCGAAAGGTTCGTTCTTTACTACTAAATTCTGATTTGGTTTATCATTGGATTGAACTTTTATGAATAATAATAGAACAAATGTTGGTTTTTTTTTTTTTAAATCTGGATTCTATATGGTCCCCGGGAGAATCCATGAAAAACAAACAAGATCATATCAGTTTCTCGATTTTTTTTTTCAAGTAAATATTTCGTTTTCAAGAGTTCGCAACTTTTTGCGGCTTAGCGAATCAAGTTTTCTTGCCTTATTTTGCTTCTGTTTACATCCTTCGGCTTTGAACTGATTTTGACCCATAATTTTATTTTATTTTATTCATTCATTTACCGGAAACTAAAGCAGAATAGATTGCTAATAAAACTGGATTTTTCATCGTAATCTTTAGGAAACTTAAATGCATCCAGTCCAACTTTGGATAAGTTTTTTTTCTGAATTGATACTTGACTTGATGAGAAAGAAGAGGAAAGGAAGTGAAACTGATGCATCTTCGGAGGTAGCCAACAAATTTGCTTCGGCATGTGATTATATTAGGCCCCATTTTTCATTAGAAGATTTTTCAAGGATAAAGAAGAGGTGCAAAGAAGATGTGGATACACCACCTGTTGGTTCATGTAAAAGTAGACTCGCTGGCATTGCTACTGCCCCGCCTTGCGGTGCGTCCTCATTGGTGCCTCTAGGTAAAGGTCTTAAGAGAAAGATGGGTTGCATTGAGGTGATTACACGGATCAGTGGGACGAAAAAGGTTGAGGATGATTATGTTAAGGGTGAAACGATCGAGCAGGGGAAATTCAGGTCAGTTTGGTTGTGTAGGTCTAGAACCAGTGGAGTAGAGTTTGCTTGTAAAACCTTGCTTAGGGGAGAAGAGACAGTTCACAGAGAGGTGGAGATAATGCAGCATTTATCTGGTCATCCTGGGTTTGTGACTTTGCAGGTGGTGTATGAGGAGCCGGATTGCTTTTATCTCGTAATAGATTTGTGCTTTTGAGGTTGTTTGATTGATCTAATGACAGAATGTCCGTATTCAGAGCAACCTGCTGCCAATATTATTAAGGATGTGATGTTAGTCATTAAGTACTGTCATGACATGGGAGTTGTGCATAGAGATATCAAGCCTGAGAATATTCTCCTTGCAACTTCTGGAAAAATGAAGTTGGCAGATTTCAGTCTTGCCATGAGAATTTACAATGGTGAATATCTGGCACCTGCTTTGAAGATTGCTTATCTTTACTTTTTATTGATTCTATTAAGTTCCTGCTTTACTTAGTATCTTGCAACTTAATGCTCAATGTATGGAGATTTAAATTTTGTATGTTCTCAATGTTTATCAGGTATGCCATCTTTCACTTATATGCATGAGGGAGAGGGAGAGAAATAAGTTTTTGGTTGAGACAGTAAGACTTCTTTTCCTGTCTGTGTATTGATGAAGAGAATCTAAGTTGCTACATCTTTCTATCGTCATGTCTCGGTCTGTCAACAACTGAAGCTGCTGAAGAAAAGGATTAAGGACATGTTATCTTTTGAATTGTTTAAATTTATATCAAATGATATAAATTTCAAGCATTAAAGGTTTCTACAACCATCAGTATTATGATTTGATACCGAGCATGTGAGGTACTGTGCTCTTCTTTGAGCCTATCAAGCCAAACCATTTGTGAAGCTAAATTAAAGCATAATGGCCGAAAATTTTGAAACTATAAATTTGGAAGGGCATGCAATTGTTATCATTGAATTACAAGCCAAACAGATTAGTTTTATTTGATTTCACTTTAAATGTTCTCATGTTCTAGTTTGTTAATTCTTAACTGTTTTAGCAAATTTATGCTTAAGTAGATTTGATGATACTAAAAGATGCTTGCATTAGCATGTTGCTTCGGGAAAGGTTTGTTTAACATTTGCTTGTCTCCTTATGAGATATGCCTGATGCTTTTGTGTAATACAATTACTATTTATTACTGGTCAGGTTTTGTCTGGTTTGGCTGGAAGTCTGGCTTATGTTGCCCCTGGGGTTCTATTAGGAAATTATTCTGAGAAGGTAGATATATTGAGTGCAGGGGTGCTTCTTCATGTGCTTTTGGTTGGTGTTCGTCCATTTCAAGGAGACTCCTTGAAGGCCGTATCTGAGGCCATCAAGAATGTAAAGCTTGATTTCCGGGGATATGGGAATCTGTATCTAAACCTGCACGCTATCTGCTGGCAAGAATGCTGACCAGGGACGTCTCATCAAGAATAACTGCTGATGAAGGATTAAGTAGGTTCTTGCTCTTTCTTAATTACTAAAACAATTATTTGATATATATTTTTTGGAAATTTGCGACTTAGCCTTGCGGTCTTTAGTAAATCATCTAACTTTGCTAATTGTATAAAGTGTTCCATTGATCTATTTTCATCATGAATTTTTCTGTCTTAGGATTCCTTCTGCCGTTTATCATGTTTTTCTTTTTCAACTTATTTGGACTATTTTTGTTTCTTTTATCTATTTCTGAGCCTATCTGGTATAAACTTATAAATTTGTCTTAGGACTTGAATAGGAGATTAACCCTAGAGCTCTTTTAAAAGCTTAATCATTAGACTTCATTTGCTGACATCTGAGCTGTCTTAACTTCAGGACATCCATGGATATTGTTCCACACCAAGCGCTCATTGGAGACATTATCCATCAAATCAAAGTCGAAGAATCAAGTAGGACCTTCCATCCAAATTTCAAATTCTCCTGGATCTGAGTCAAGTATGATTAGTAGGATTAATGGTGTTTCTCATAGTCAGGTTCCACACCAAGTCTTAACATCCCTCAGTTCTAGCTGCAAATAGAGGAACAAGATAAAAATGGTGTGGTGGATTTGCTTGCTGTGGCAATTTCCCATGTGAGGATTTCTGAACCAAAGAGGAGCAGACTTTGCAGTCCCACGAGACCTATAAAGCAGCAGTGTTCATCTAATCTGACGGTTAACAACCTCTGTAGAGCCTTCTGATACTGCGGACAGTACTGACATGAGAGCTCAGGATTTAAAATTAACTTGCCCTGGTTGCTGTTTCTGTAGGCAAATGATACTTATGGTGGATGAACTCAACATCAATCAATACCACATGGTTTCATCTCTTAGCAAAGCCATGGTGTTAACTAAATAATTTGTTTTAGGCCGGTGACTGGATAGAATTCATGTACAGAATTGATCTTTCTCCTTAGTTGTACAGGTGTGTGTTTGGCAACCGGGTTTGAAAGCTTCTGTATATAGCAGAAGTATACATAGCTCCTTGCAAATATATGTTTTACTGAGGGACAGCTCTGGAAGCAGTGCAAATTAGAAGCCAAATCTTAATAAATAACACTTATTCTGATAGGAAAACAAGATTGACACTTGCCAATTCATGACATTATGCAGGTTGGATGCTTCATATAGAGACTTTCTTCCTGGTGTTGTTAAGCACTTATAATCAGTCATTAAAACCAAGGATTATTGAAATAGTGCAAGACCTCTTTAGAAGGATGGAAATAGTGTTCTTACCATAGCATTTGAAAACTGAACCATTATTTTGCATACGATTTTCCACTGTTTATGGGAACTGTTGACTGCGGTTAGGTAGTCCTTGCAAATCTGAATTTATTCAGCAGTCCCAGAAAAATTCATATTGGACAATTTGGACCACATGAAAGAATGTCATGAGCAATATGGTTTGGACCATCGTTCGTGAGGATCTTGTCCAGTTTCCCATGTTATTCTGCACCCCATGCTTGAACATTTTAATCATGCTCATTTGCTGCCGTAAACTAAGACTCCCGCACTCACTAAGAATAACAAAGGAATATCTTTTTGTCAACTATAAAGGACTAAACTACAGAATTGAACTTGAACTCATCAAAGAGTTGATTATCAAGATCAACTTCATGTTTTCTTTTGCATTTAGCCAACACCAACCAGATGGAATGCACAACTTTTCCCCATTACTACCATGAAATAGAAAGAAATGGAGGAAAAGAATCATTAAAATATGCTTTCATAATACCAACATATGCACTGAATTGAATAGTCCGGATATTTCCTATCCATTCAAACTCTGAGGTCAAAATTAATTCAAACTTACATGATAAATACATTTTCAGGCATAGGTAAAGCTAGAATTAACGACTCTCGCTTCTTTCTTTCTTTTTTTTAAGGTTGTTTTCCAACACTTACAGTCCCACCCCCTTCATTTAAACTTAACTATACAAGACTCTGTTATAATCTTATAGTAAAACCATAATAGAGCAATAAAACATCATAAGGATTCATGGCTTGCAAGAAAAACCGTGAGGACAAGGGATGAAGCAAAGGGTGCATTTAGCAGTAACAAATACCAGCTGATCTAAAATGTCCCCCACCCTCACCCCATTTTTGGCATTAACATTACTTCCTTTGATGAATATTTTCATTAACATGGCATATACAGTAAAAGCTAAATGCATAAGCATATTTGTATTGTCGTAAACAAAAGAAAGGGTGGGCACATTTCTCATAGTGTTTTGGATCCATAAAAGACGGAATAAGAGGTGGAGTGCTTGAGTTGAGTTGAGAGTGGAGTGCATGTTTTTGTCAAACAGTAACAGTATATTGAAAGATTGATTCAAAGATAGAGATGGGAAATTTCGTATCGAATTTTTGGAACTGCTAAATCTTTGACATTTCATATCCAGCTATTCTCAAATATTTCTTATCTATATTTCTTTCTTCTTTAAAAAAAAAAATCTCCTGCTCTTTCTTAAGGCTTAAACAGAAGATACAAATGATCCTCACAGTCTCATAATCATAAATAAGAATATATTGTCCCATAAAATGCTGAATAATGTAGGAAGTGAAATAAATAAGACTATGTATGTTAATGTCATAAGCTTTGCTTTTATCTCTGACAAAAAACTCAATGTCCCTATGTGTTTTTATGTACACCATACACATTTCAAGTTAAAGAAAAACATGTTGCTTTATTATTATTACAATATCCTTAAGCCTTAATTAAAGAACAAATTTTGTGAAGAAATAAACAAGTGGGATGTGTGTTTACTGTTCAGTGTTCACTTCCAAGTTGGGGGCCATGGGAAAAAGCAAAGATCAATCCTGGAAATAGTGCAATTTAAAAAGGGATTTTGTACTTCAAATATATTTATTAATAATCAAAACAAAAAATTTAAAAATAAAAAAAGGTGGGGGATGGAAGATATTTTAGTAAAAGTGGTGCAGCAGTAGAGAGAGAGAAAGCATACTTTAGTGGTTGAGCTGATGGTGCTTAGTTCAGCCATGAATGCGCTTAGCTTAAACCCCACCAACTGGGTTTTCGCTTGTGTCACGGTCTTGCATTTATCCACTCATTTTTTATTATATTTTAAAAGTAGTAATAATAAGTTTTTAAATGCATATATTAATATTGAATTCATCTGGTGCTGGGTATCCCACCACCAATCTGTTCAAAGCACCCTTACTTTTTGTCACTCCAAAAAGGAGCTTTACTTGACTTACTCTTTTTTTTTTCTTCTTCTTCTTCTTCTTCTTCTTCTTCATTTTCTATATGAAACAAGAATTTTGGAATTTGGGGTCTAATTTAATTGTTTGTACTATTTATATACAAAGAAAGCAAGCATTATTTTTTCTTTTTTGTTGCTATCAGTTTGGTGGTAAGCATGCAGCAGTATTAGTATTATAATGTGGGATAGCATGAGCATGTGGAAACCATAGCAAAAACAGGGAAAGAAGCAGTTTTTATAAATTAAGGCCATTCATTCAATTAATTGAAAGGAAATCTATCAAAATGAAATGATGGGATTAGATAAGATATGTTCCAGTAGAAGAAATAGGTCCATCAAAATGGGCAGTTTATGAAATTAGCTGAGTTTGGCAAAATCTTGGACCTAAATATGAGATCATTATCACTGTTTTTTTTTTTGAAGACAGGGTGATAGTTGCTCATTAAAAAAAAAGGCCAAAGTGTAAAGGCATATGATCAAATCAAAGAGCAAAAGAAAAAGCAGAGGCTACCATGGAAATGGTGATTCAGGCTACCATTTTTCATTGAAACAGAGCCAATCAGCCAAAGCTTTGGTTCCCATTACTTAAATTCAATTCGCACAGTCAGATCCCACATCGATGATAAGCTTTGCTTTTATTCACCATCCTCGCTGCCATGGCGAATACCAACAAACAAAAACAGATAAGAGTTTCCATCCTAATTATAAGAGAGAGAAGGCAATGGCTGGCTTAGAATGCAAATCAAAGGGGGTGTGAACAAATCATCAATAACACCATCGGTCCCACTTTCGATATACCAAAATCTATAATGCAAAAGTTAAGAAGAAAGCACACACAACCAGTGTATCTCTCCATTGGAGCCTCATTGGTAAATTTTCAATGAACTTCAAAGGGTTAGACCAAACTTCACAGCTCCAATGGGGAGTGAGAAACTATAATGACCATCACCATCCACCATCCACCATCCACCATCCACCATCACCATTCATCATCATCCTTTTCTTAGATGGATTTCTTGTGATGGAAATGGAACCCCACATAGTGGAGAGGGACCTGTTATGTTACTTATACAACTTTCCACACATATTAATGGACTTCCTGTCATTTATCATTCCACATTCAGGAGGGAGAGAAGTAGGGATTATATTATAATAAATAAACGAAGAAAAAAAACAGAGTCTAGCTGAATTTAGGTCCATACATATACCTTTCCACATTGCTAACACAACAATATAATAAATTCAACGTCAGTGCTGCCACAACAAATCTGAAACAAGGTGAAAAAGAAAGAAAGAGAAGTGCAAGCCTGGGATTTTAGGTCTTTCACTAAAGCTTTAGCCTATAAGCTTAAATACAGCAGACTATGTTTACAGAGTGGATAATGCTTGTTAATCTGCAAGCATGGAAAAATAGATCCATCCGTCTTCATCTCTCCTTTAAAACTCTGATTCATTGACAACCGTCTGATCTCTATATCAAAGGTTAAAAGCTATTTGGCCCCGAAAAACATGTATCATTGCCCCTCCGTATAGTTCGATTACCCCCCACCTCCCTTCAATTATGATCAAATGAATACGAAAACAAAAAGGAAACATAAAATTTAAATGAGTGCCGCTAGAACATCTAATGGTCCGATAACTTACAACGACATCCCTTTTCCTGCACTAGTCCCCTCATCCAAAGTCCTTCAAAGAACCCATGCAAAATGAACCATCTCCATCACAGGGGCATCTGATTTCAATGCCAAAATAACAGCCAAGCCTGAAGCACAAGTTATTTACTCAACTTTTGCTTGTTTGGATTGCTGGAACTTTAACACGGGAGCTATTTAAAAGATGCCTTCCGTATCAATATTCCCCGTGAAACAGTTAAAACTTGCTTTGTATCTATCATGAGAACAATTGAAACAGCTTCCTGCACCACATTTACCTACAAGATGGTGACGAATTTTGGTGCATCAGTTCTTGGTCCTTCAAGAGACCGATACATGTATAATGTTCCAACAACATCATCCATCTCCTCCTCATCAGCAGACCTAATCACTTCAACTACCAGGCGAGGCATAGCACGAGCAATCTCCTGGCAACCATGGCGCGTTAGCCTGCATGACGACATCCAAAGGAACCTCATGTTGTAGTAGTGATGCAAACCAGAACGCAGAGCTGCATCCCAAATGGGCTATCTCTAATCTCAAGCCTTCTGCAACTGTGGGCAGCCCTCGAGCACATATTTCAGCGCCATGTCACTATCTCCAGCAAAAGCCACTGACAAGGGTGCGTACCAATTTCCCATGTCGACCATGTAGCCAAAAGCTTTGTCGTCAGTAACAGATACGGCAACGAGTGGCTTCTTACAATATAACTATGGCTCCAAACCCATCATCCATGGGTTCACCGGTCACAGATCAGCCCTGTGGCGCCCCATTATGCATAGCCGAAAAACAACAAGATCTGGACAGTTCTTGGACATTGCTATGACGGCTGCATTAGTCATCCGCTGGCAAAAGTACAGAATAGATTGCAATTTCCGACAACCCTCAGATATAGCTTGGAGTCCCACTTCAGAAACTGGGCCATCACTATCCTCCCGAGGATCAACAGGGAAAACACCGAAGCTCGCGTAAGTCCTTGCATGTTGCAGCGACTGCTTGGAGTCCTTCATCACAAATTGAATCAAGAACCTGCATAATGAAAGCTAAGGTAAACTTCAAAGACCTAATTTTTCAAAGAGCTTATAGAACAAACTATCAATTACATACCCAGAAAGTCTGGAGCTTGTGGCACTTGCTTATAATTGGCTTAAGCTGTTCGGCAGTAATGTTAGCATAGCTGAATTCAGAGATGTCAGATTTGCGCCAAACAGGGTATATTGCAGGCAGATAATCTGGAATTATTTCCCTAACCCCAGAGAGACAAACTAAGGATCTGCAGGCAGCAAAGCGGCTACATAATCTGGTTCCTGATCACCTTGCCTACAATATCGATGGGCTAAAGACCTGTCCCAAGGTGTGTGAGCTGTGTGCTCGAACCATCAGGCGATTAACTGCCCAATTGAACATAACGATTTAATTTAACTTCTTAATGAGGAACTAGCACCAGCCTTTCCAACGCCTCGAAATTTATATGGATTCCACAATCAAATATCAAGGACTCGAATTTGATTCACCTCGGGAAAAAAGAAATCCAATCCGTCTCATCATCTGAAACCTCGGATTCATCAGATCAAGCACCTTAAGTGTCTGCAATTATAGAAATATATCTATCATCTAATATCCATCCTCAACTCTCCTTTTATTATTGATTTCACAACACATTACATAACTCAAACATTTTCAAACCCCGGTTCAACCCAGTCAAGGAAACCATAAACAGATCTAAAAACATTCAATCTAAAACACAACCAATCAGATCAACAAAAATCTCATACCAGGCAACAAATTTTTTTTCTCATCCCATATTATATAAGCTAACAAACATTACTTTAACACCATAAATAGATCCAATCAGCAGGTTATTAGTAAATAATGAACACTATTACAGCAAAAATAATGAAGAAAAATACCTGCACTTGTTAACGAAAATACCAAGGCCACTAGTTCCAAACCATCGCAGCAAACGAGAACAAGTTCCTTAAACCCTAAAAACAACTCGGCAAGTGTTGCCAGATCATCGGTCCGTGACGGACATGCGCTTTAGATGAACTTTTTCCAGCCAAGGGTAAGCCTTGGCCATCGCCAGCGCCCAGGATTGAAGTGCGCTCCCCATCGGGCCGGCATCAGGTTAAAGTCCGCGAACCTGGGTTTTCCTTTCAGGTGAAGAGCCTTCACCCGGGGTGAACCTGGCCGTGGCCCGACCCCGGCGAAACGCGTAGCAGTTCCCGATGAACAGCTCGGATCGAGTCAGTGCCTCGACCCAACCTGACTTGCAAACCAATGAAGCAGCGTTCCGGTCCGCCTCGAGGTCAGGAAGTGGAGCACGTTCTCCAACACGTTCTCCAGACCTGGTCCGGGTACGTCGACTGGAACTCCGGGTGACCGAGCCAGATCCGTGGATTACAGGTTCCGCGCCTTGTTGGAAGCGAACTCAAGATCCGGCGGCGGATATGCTGCCTCTCGTCGTCCTCAGACATTTGCCCCGTCCTGTTGTCTCACACGACAAACAACGAAAGGAAGACAATAAGGCGACTTTGTACAACACGCGCGGCTTTACGAAGTCAAAAGACAATCCTCTTCTTCTTCTTCTTTTTCTTCTTTGGGTGAGAGATGAGATTGAGATTTGAGCTTCTTAGATCAAGGAAACTTGGATTCAATGTAAGGAACCAGTAATTGAAATAATACTATTATTTTAAGATTTTCTTTTTGGGTGTTTTCTCTCTTTCTTCTGAGCAATGGGATTCTCATGCCCCTTTCTCTCTCTTATCGCATATCCAATGGCTCTCCACATATCCTCCTTATTTGGATTTTTTTTTCAAGCTTCTGTCTTTTTTATTCTTTCTTTGTTTCCCCCCCCCCCCATTAAATATTATGGATTTTCGACAGCAGTAAACTATGTGGTCAATAGTCTCCTTTGCACCTTGTAAATTTTTTGGCTTTTTCTGAGAAACCTTGAAATTTATTTTATTCATAAATTACTCCTTTTACTTCTTCCAACTTGTGTTTTATTCAATTTTGATTATATTAAATTTTTTGTTTATGGAGATATTAATTTTGTGGTTTTTATTCCTTACAATTTATGTCTCTATGGCTCTAGCTCCGGTTTTGAAAATGGAAAAAACACGGTGGAATTGCAAGACCCAACAGTTGTCTCAAAGTTACCTAAGCTTCAGAGGGGAGGGGGGGACTGCTGGATGGAGAGGCAAAGGCTGACAGCTCGTACGTGGCAGAGTCATTTCTTTTTCCCCTCCA